>NW_026115091.1:14653-69792 GCF_025201925.1 Gopherus flavomarginatus
TGAAGGGGTCGCGGACTTTTAGGGGGTTTGTGGGAGTAACAGATCCCTACGTTCCCGTCTAAATGGTTAATGGGGGTGCTTAGGAAATCGGGGCGGACGACAGATAACCTACGTCCCGGTTCTAGGGGTCCCCCGAGGGGATTGGGGTGAGGGGGGACCGTATGCCTACGTCCTAGCTGAAGGGGTCCGGGTGGTTTTAGGATGGTTCGTGGGAGTCACAATACCTAAGTCCAGGCTGTAGGGGTTCCTGTGGTATTCTGGGATTTCTGGGGGTCCCAGATACCTACGTTCAGACTGAAGGGTTCCCCCCTGGAGGGCTTAGAGATTTATAGGGGGAATATACCAACATCCTGGCTGAGGTTCCCGTGGGGATTAGGTGGTTTCTGGGGGGGCCATCTTACTCATAGACTCATAGAACTCTAGGACTGGAAGGACCATCGAGAGGTCATCGAGTCCAGTCCCCCTGCCTCAATGGCTGACCAAATACTGTCTAGACCATCCTAATAGACATTTATCTAACCTCTCTTAATATCTCCACAGATGGAGATTCCACAACTTTCCCTAGTCAATCTATTCCAGTGTTTACTACCCTGACAGTTTAGAACTTTTCCTAATGTCCAACCTAAATCTCCCTTGCTGCAGTTTTAATCCCATTAGCTTCTTGTTCTATCATTGGAGGCTAAGGTGAACAGTTTTCTCCCTACTCCTGAATGAACACCTTTTTAGATATCTGAAAAACTGCTATCCTGTCCCCCTCTCGTCTCTCTTTTCCAAACTAAACAAACGCCAATTCCTTCAGCCTTCTTCATAGGCATTGTTTCTCAAGACCTTTAATCATTCTTGTCTGCTCTTACTCTGGACCCTCTCCATTTCTCCACATCTTTCTGAAATGTGGTGCCCAGAACTGGACCATACTTCCATTTGAGGCGCTAACCATCGCAGAGTAAAGCGGAGATGACTTCTCGTGTCTTGTTTGACAACACACATGTTAATGCATCCCAGAATCACGTTTGCTTTTTTTGCAAGCCGTATACACACTGTTGCCTCATATTAAGCTTGTGGTCCACTACTACGACCCCTAGATCTCTTTCTCTGCCATACTCCTTCCTAGACAGTCTCTCCCCATTCTGTATGGGTTGAAACTGATTTGTTCCTTCCTAGTGGAGCACTTTGCATTTATCTTTATTGAACTTCATCCTGTTTACCTCAAGACTTTCTCCAATTTGTCCAGATCCTTTTTAATTTTGACCCTGTTCCCTCCAAAGCAGTTGCAATCCCTCCCAGTTTGGTATCATCCGGCAAACTTAATAAGCGTACTTTCTATGCCAACATCTAAATCGTTGATTAGAGATATTTGAACAAGAACCGGTCCAAACCAGGACCCTGCGGACCCCCTTGGTTCGACCTTTCCAGCATGATTGGGAGCCATTAATAACTACTCTCTGAGTACGGTTATCCAGCCAGTTATGCACCCACCTTATAGTAAGCCCCTCTAATATACTTTTCCTCGTTTATCTATGAAGATATCCTGCGAGACCCGTATCAAATGCCCTTCTAAAGTTAGGTATATCACCATCCACCGCTTCGCCTTATCCACAAGGCGCGTTATTCCTATCAAAGAACGCTATCATAATTATGTTTGAAACGATTTGTTCTTTACAAATCCATGCTGGCTTATTCCTATCACCTTACCACCTTCCAAGTGTTTGGAGATGATTTCTTTGCTTCCTGCGTCCATTATCTTCCCTGCACAGAAGTTTAAACTAACTGGTCTGTAGTTTCCCTGGTTGTTTTTTTTTATTTCCCTTTTTATAGATGGGCATATATTTGCCCCCTCCAGTCTTCTGGAATCTCCCCCGTCTTCCCATGATTTCCCAAAGATATAGCTAGAGGCTCAGATACCTCTCTATTAACTCCTTTGAGTCATTCTCTAGGATGCATTTTCATCAGGCCCTGGTGACTTGCAGGCATCTACTTTCTAAGTGATTTTTTTACTTGCTTTTCCTTATTTTCTCTTCTAACCTACCCCTCTTCCGTAAGCATTCACTATACTAGACATTCCTTTCAGATTTCTTTCTCGTGAAGGCTGAAACAAAGAATTCATTAAGCATCTCTGCCATTTCCAAGTCTCCCGTTACTGTTTCCCCCTCCTCACTGACAGTGGGCCTACCTGTCCTTAGTCCTCTCTGCTTCTAATGTAGGACAGATACCAAGTTCCTGGGCTTTAGATGTTCCTCCACGGTGGACTCAGTGCTGGAAGAGCTTCCCACTCCCTTCTATTACCTTGGGGGCTTGCAAGCAGGGGGCGCAGAGCTTGTCTCTGGTCCCTACTCCTTTACCCTGCCATCCGCTGTGTCCCTGAGGACCAGAGAAGCTCTGTGCCCCTGCTGCAGCCTCTGCACCATATCAGGGAGTGGGAGCTCCTCCAGCCCTGGGGCCACCGTGAGGGGAGACTTTTCCAGGGGGAACCCATTTGGCCAGGGGCCCCCGGCACCCGACAGCCTGATGTAGGGTTATGTGCGACCACAGCCCTCTATGTACCCCAGGAACATCTACAGCCAGGACATTGGTATCTGTGCCCAGGACACCCACAAAGCCCCCCAGGGGACCTTTACAGCCACTATGTTGGTATCTAGTGCCCCCCATAATCCTCCTAAGCGCTCCAAGACCCCTCCAGGTCCTGCATGTAGGTATCTGTGACCCCCATAATTCTCCTAAGACCTCTGGGACCCCTCTAGTCTGCACGTAGGTATCTGTGACCCCCAGAAATCCCTGAATGCCCCAGGAACCCCTACAAGCCTGGACTTAGTATCTGTGACTCCAACGAACCTCCTAAACCACCCAAGACACCTCCAGCTATGACGTAGGTATCTGTTCCCCCATCAACCCCCAATCCCCTCGGGACCCCTAGACCCTGGACGTAGGTATCTGTGTCAGCCGCCGATCCCTTAAGCACTCCCATTACCCCTTCAGCCTGGACGTAACTACCTGTGACCCCCACGAACCCCCTAAGCCCCCAGGGATCCCTACAGCCTGGACACAGGTGTCTGAGCACCGCACGAACCCCTAAGCTCCTCGGGACACATCCAGCCTGGATGTATCTGAGCCCCCAGTGAACCGCCTCATCTCCTCGGGACACCGACAGCTTTGTACCTAGGTATCTTGTGCCCTCCACAACCCTCTATACCCCCCAGGACCCCTCCAGCCTTGATGTAGGTATCTGTACCCCACAGCCCCCCTGGACTCCTACAGCCTGGAGGTTCGTATCTGTGCCCCCATGAAACCCAACCCCCCCTGCCCCCCATCCAGCCTGGACATAGTATCTGTGCACCCCCTGAAACCATAAGCACCTGTAGGGACCCCTACAGCATGGACTTAGGTATCTGGGGCCCCCCAAAACCTCCTAAGCCCACCAGGGACCACTACAGCCTAGAGATAAGTATCATGTGCCCCCTGAACCCCATAAGCCCCCCCTGGATCCCTCCAGCCTGGATTTAGGTATCTGTGCCCCCTACGAACCCGCTAAGCTCCCCAGGGACCCTCCAGCCTGGACGGAGGTATCTGTGCCCCCCCACAATCCCTAAGTCCCAAGACACCCCTCCAGCCTGGAGGTAGGTATCTTTGCCGAACACAAAACTGCCTAAGACCCCCCCCATCGGGAACCTCCAGCCTGGATCTAGGTATCTGTGCCCCCCCAACACACTAATTCCCCTGGAAGCCCTATTGCCTGGACTTAGGTATCGCTGCCCCCACAAACCCCCTAAGCCTCCCAGGGACCCCTACAGCCTAGACGTATGTATCTGTACCCCTCAGAAAACCCCTAATCCACCCGGGGACCCCTACAGCATGGACCTAGGTATCTGTGCCCCCAGGAACCCCCCTAAACCCCCCCAGGAACCACTCCAACCTGGACATAGTTATCTGTGCCTCCCAAAAAAAACCCTAAGCCCCCCAGGGACCCCTAGATCCTGGAGATAGGTATCTCTGCTGTTCACAAAAATTCCTTATACTCCCTGGAACCTCTCCAGCCTGGACGTACATAGCTGTGCCCCCCCACAACCCCCCTAAGCCCCCCGGGACCCCTCCAGCCTGGATGAAGGTATCTGTGCCCCTCCAAAGCCCTAAGCCCCCCCGAATGCCTATAGCCTGGACGTAGGTATCTGTGTCCCCTACAATACCACTAAGCCCCCCCAGGGACCCCTCCAGGATAAACATAGGTATCTGTGCCCTCACCAAGTTCCTAAACCCCCAGGGATCACTGTGCTCACCACAACCCCCTAAGCGTCCAGGGACCCCTTCAGCCTGGACGTAGATATTGGTGTCCTCCAGGAAGCCCTTAATCCCCACCAGGACCTCTACACCCTGGACGCAAGTACCTATGCCCCCCACAACCCCCCTAACTCCCCCAGAGTCCCGACCATCCTGGACGTAGGTATCTGTGACCCTACGAACCCCCATAAACCCCCCAGAATGCCTCCAGCCTGGACGTAGCTATCTGTACCTCCCATGACCCCTAAGCCCCCAGGGATCTCTAAAGCCTCTACGTAGGTGTGATGCTCTGTGCATTACCCTGAGTGGCCACACAGTGTCACTGTTGCTCCATGCAGGAAATGCTCTGGGCATTACCCTGCGTGGCCACATGGTGTCACTGTTGTTCCATGCGGGAAATGCTCTGGGCATTACTGTGATGGAGTGGGGACTGTCTGTGTGGGGGATGGGAGAGCAGGGGGTGACTTTAGGTGAGGGACAGGACCTAAGCCTGTAACTCGAGCTAGGCAGGCTGAGAGAGTGAGCACCTTTGCCCGAGAAGCTGGACACAGGAAGGGGGTCGGCTGGAGGGAGTTAGTTCAGTTTTGGTTTGGAGCTGGGTAGTTGGAATTCAAAGAATCCCAAACTGGGAACTAAGCTTCCTGAACCCCCAGAAGGACTCGAGGGAGTTAGTTCAGTTTTGGTTTAGAATTCCTTGGTGCAAAAACACCGTGAAACTCCCCTTTCTTCTTCACAGAGCGCTTCAACCCCCTTTTCTCACTCAGGCTCACAACTGCCCAGAATTCGAGAACTGTCCCTTTTCCCATTGGACAAATGGGAGGAGGCCTGAGGTACAGAGAAGGGAGGTGACCTACCCAAGGGCCTACACAGCAAGGCGGTGGCAGAGCCAGAAAGAGAAAGCCGCCAGTCCAGACTCCTGTTCTAACAGACAACAAATCCCCCCAGAGGCAGGGATAGAGCTCAGGAACTGGGATGGGTGGGAAAATTTCATTCCAACCGTTTTCTGTCCAAATATCCCATTCAGACTAAACCAGTTTGTTTCTCAGAATCATAACAAGTGAGATGAAGTTCTTTGCAAAAAGATTTTGTTGCAAAACAAAAGCATCTCCTGTTTGTCACAGTGTGTTAAATTGTGTCATCGCACACAAGGAGGAGACACTTAGGTCTTGAAAATTAGATAAGATGCTTCAGTCTGAGCTAAGTCATTGCTGCTCTTAACAATTCCAAAATAAAAAAAAATACAAATAAAAAAGACTGTTTCAGCTAATCTATTATGTCATAATTTGCTCTGAGTAAACGTGATGGGACACCTCATATTATGCACTACTCTTAGTGACACTCTCCAATGGATCCCCATCCTCCACCCACCATGAGGTAGGTAAGAGTGGATCATTATTATCCCTACTTGAAAGCACACCATGGTCGCTTCACTTCTCCTGCCTCCCCTAGACCCTGGACGTAGGTATCTGTGTCATCCCCGATCCCTAAAGCACTCCCATTACCCCTTCAGCCTGGACGTAACTACCTGTGACCCCCACGACCCCCTAAGCCCCCAGGGTTCCCTACAGCCTGGACACAGGTGTCTGAGCACCCCACAAACCCCCTAAGCTCCTCGGGACACATCCAGCCCTAAGCCCCCCGGGACCCCTAGAGTATGGAGATAGGTATCTCTGCATCCGCAAAAAACCCTAATCCTCTCCGAACCTCTCCAGCCTGGATGTACATATCTGTGCCCCTCCTCACAAACCACCTAAGCCCCCCGGGACCCCTCCATCCTGGATGTAGGTATCTGTGCCCCCCCAAAGCCCTAAGCCCCCCCAGAATGCCTATAGCCTGGACGTAGGTATCTGTGTCTCCTACAGTACCACTAAGCCCCCCCCAGGGACCCCTCCAGCACATACATAGGTATCTGTGCCCCTCACCAAGTCCCTATACCCCAGGGATCACTGTGCTCACCACAACCCCCTAAGCGTCCAGGGACCCCTTCAGCCTGGACGTAAATATTGCTGTCCTCCAGGAAGCCTTTAATCCCCACCAGGACCTCTACAGCCTGGACGCAAGTACCTATGCCCCTCACAACCCCCCTAACTCTCCCAGGGTCCCGCCCATACTGGATGTCGATATCTGTGACCCTAACGAACCCCCGTAAGCCCTCGAGGGATCTCTACAGACTCCACGTAGGTGCGATGCTCTGTGCATTACCCTGTGCGGTCACATGGTGTCACTGTTGCTCCATGCAGGAAAGGCTCTGTGCATTACCCTGTATGGCCACATGGTGTCACTGTTGCTCCATGCAGGAAATGCTCTGTGCATTACCCTGCGTGACCATATGGTGTCACTGTTGCTCCATGCAGGAAATGTTCTATGCATTAGCCTGGGTGGCCACACGGTGCCACTGTTGCTCCATGCGTGGAAATGCTCTGTGCATTACCCTGCGTGACCACATGGTGTCACTGTTGCTCCATGCAGGAAATGCTCTGTGCATTACCCTGTATGGCCACACAGAGTTACTGTTGCTCCATGCGTGAAATGCTCTGGGCATTACTGTGATGGAGTGGGGACTGTCTGTGTGGGGGATGGGAGAGCAGCGGGTGACTATAGGTGAGGGACAGGACCTAAGCCTGTAACTTAAGCTAGGAAGCTGGGAGGGGGTCAGCACCTTTGCCCAGGAAGCTGAATAAAGGAAGGGGCTGGCTGGAGGGAGTTAGTTCAGTTTTGGTTTGGAGCTGGGTTGTTGGAATTCAGGGAATCCCAAACTGGGAACTAAGCTTCCTGAACCCCCAGAAGGACTCGATTGAGGGGTCCTGGTTGTGCCCAAAAAGCCCTGCTGTATCCTTCGTTCCTGTTGGCCAAAAAAACCTTCTGTTTTACTGGCTGGCTGAGTCACTGTGTGTCCCCAGGAAGAGGGGTGCAGGGCCAGATTCCACCACACTACGTGACACCCCCTAAGTCCCTCTGGGACCCCTGCAGCCTGGACGTAGGTATCTGTGGCCCCCACCAAACTCCTGAGCCCCCCCCCCGACCCCCTACAGCCTGGACCTAGATATCTGTGCCCCCCACGAACTCCCTAAGCCCCCCAGGGACCCCTTGAGCCTGGACGTAGGTGGAACCCTTCTGCCAGGCTGAACTGATAGCAGCAAGGACTGGGTTCAATACATAGGGGTCCCTTGCCTACAATGTAATGCAAACCAGCTCTAGCCCCCACCCAGTGACATGGAAAATTTTACATACGCACTCCTAGGTGCCTCAAAGAGGCGAAACTTCCCCTCTCGCAAACACAGAGTCTGGGTGTAGCAGAAAATGTTTCATAACGTGAGATAAACAACATAGCATTAAATTGGGAAAGCACCTCAACTAGGCCGTGTCCTTTTCCCTGGGCTCATGAGTCCAGCAATCCCCAAATCACCCCAAGGCTCCAAAGTCCAATATCTCCAACGTTTCAAGAGTCCAGCAACCCCAAAATCACCCACGTTGCGCAACCCCAGAGTTCAAGAGTCTATCTGCAGGGTTTTTCCCCCTGCCAGCCTGAGTAGAAAGGGGCACCTTATGTGGTCCACTGCTGACTGCTCTGCCTCTCCATGGGATTCTGCTTTTGCCTTCCCCACAAACTGCTCAGCTCGGTCCACCAGCTGCTCTGCCAGCCGACCTGTGTTCTGCTCCAGCTGTCCTCCAAAACTGCTAGACTCATCTCACTCCGTGGGACACTCCCACAAACTGCTCCTGTCTACCAACTACTGTGTTCTGCAATACAGTTTCAGAGTCCCCCACAAGCTAACCCATCTTTTCAGTGATTTAAGCTCAAGAACCTAGAAATTTAATTTTTAAGAGAATAAAAAATCAACACTGCTATTCAACTGTTAAAAGAAAAAAAGTGCAATTGGTGACTCTAGCTCACCCAAGGAGCCCACTCCCTTGTCTAGTGAGTGCCATTCAACTGATGGTGAGAATCCCTGTCTCAAAGCTGTTTCACAGTTCCTCATCCACACAATCAGGGTGACAACACTCCACATCTCACACCACAACAACAAATAAACTGGGGATACCATAGCTGCCAAAGTAACCATCCCAGGCTGCCGTGGCCGTGTCATGCACGGTGAATGTGTCTATGCAAACATGATCAGACCCTGAAATCCTTTTCCACACTTGCCATAATTCACCACCAGATGTGAGGGTAGAGTTCATCCTGCTTCTGCTTACATAGGTATCTGTGCCCCCCACAACCCCCTAATCCCACCAGAACCCATCTAGCCTGGATAATGGTATCTGTGCTCTCCACAAACCTCTAAGCCCCCCAGGGAACCCACAAGCCCAGATGTAGGCATCTGTATGCCCCACACACCCCTTAATACCCACAGGAACCTTCCAGACTGTAGCTAGGTATCTGTGACCCCTAGAGCCCCACAAAGTCCCTCGGGACCCCTACAGCATGGATGTTTGTATCTGTGACCGACAAAAACCGCCTAAGCTACCCAGGGCCACCTCCAACCGGTACGTAGGTATCTGCGCAACCACAAACCCTTAAGTCCCCCAGGGACCCCTCCAGACCATACGTAGGTTTCTGTGACCCTTACCAACTCCTTAAACCCCCCAGGGACCACTACAGCATGGACGTATGTATCTATGCTCACCACAACCCCCAAGCCATCCAGGGACCTCTCCAGCCCTGACGTAGATATTTGTGCCCCTCATGAAGCCCCTAATGCCCACAAGAATGTCTCCAGCCTGGACGTAGCTATCTGTGCCCCCCATGACCCCTAAGTCCCCCAGGGATCTCTACAGCCTCTACATAGGCGTGATGCTCTGTGCATTACCCTGCATGGCCACATGTTGTCACTGTTCCTCTATGAGAGAAGTGCTCTGTGCATTACTCTGCGTAGCCACATGGAATCACTGTTGCTCCATCCAGGAAATGCTCTGTGCATTTCCCTGCATGGCCACATGGTGTCACTCTTGTTCCATGCAGGAAATGCTCTGTGCATTACCCTGTGTGGCCACATGGTGTCACTGTTGCTCCATGCAGGAAATGCTCTGTGCATTCGCCAAACGCCGAAAATTAAAAGGTTTGTACACTAATGCGAGGAGCCTAGGTAACAAGATGGAGGAACTGGAGTTACTCGTGCAGGAAGTGAAGCCAGATATTATAGGGATTACCGAAACCTGGTGGAATAGTACTCATGACTGGAGCACGGGTATTGAAGGCTATGTGCTGTTCAGAAAAGACAGGAAGAAAGGCAAAGGTGGGGGAGTAGCCTTGTACATTAATGATGAAATTAAATGTAGCGAAATAAGATGCGATGGAATGGATAAGACAGAGTCCGTCTGGGCAAAAATCACGCTGGGTAAAAAAGCAACTAGAGCTTCCCCTGAGATAGTGCTTGGGGTGTGCTACAGACCGCCGGGATCGGATTGGGATATGGATAGAGACCTCTTTAATGTCTTTAGTGAAGTAAACACAAAGGGGAAATGTGTGATTATGGGGGACTTCAACTTCCCGGATATAGACTGGAGGACGAGTACTTGCACGAATAATAGGGGTCAGATTTTTCTGGATGTGATAGCGGATGGATTTCTTCATCAAGTAGTTGAAGCACCTACGAGAGGGGATGCCATTTTAGACTTGGTGTTGGTGAGCAGTGAGGACCTCGTAGAAGAAATGGTGGTAGGGGACAACCTTGGTTCGAGTGATCATGAGCTGATTCAGTTCAAACTAGATGGAAGGATAAACAAATGTAGATCTGCGATTAGGGTTTTTGACTTCTCGAGGGCTAATTTTAAAGAGTTAAGGAAATTAGTTAGGGAAGTGGATTGGACGGAGGAATTAGTGGATTTAAATGTGGAGGAGGCCTGGAATTACTTTAAGTCGCAGCTGCGGAGACTGTCGGAAGCCTGCATCCCGAGAAAGGGGAAAAGAACCATGGGCGGGAGTTGCAGGCCAAACTGGATGAGCAAGCAACTCAGAGAGGGGATTAGACAAAAGCAGAAAGCTTACAGGGAGTGGAAGGAAGGCAGGATCAGTAAAGAAAGCTACCTTGCTGAGGTCAGAACATGTAGGGATAAAGTGAGGAAGGCTAAAAGCCGCATTGAACTGGAACTTGCAAAGGGAATCAAAACCAATAGTAAAAGGTTCTACAGCCACATAAATAAGAAGAAAACAAAGAAAGAAGAAGTGGGGCCGCTATACACTGAGGATGGAATGGAGGTTAAGGATAACCTAGGCATGGCCCAACATCTAAACAAGTACTTTGCCTCGGTTTTTAATAAGACTAGTGAGGAACCTTGCGATGATGGAGGGATGATAAACGGGAATGTGGATATGGAAGTGGATATTACTGCAACTGAGGTAGAGGCCGTACTTGAACAGCTTGATGGGTCGAAGTCGGAGGGCCCGGACAATCTCCACCCAAGGATATTAAAGGAACTGGCGCGTGAAATTGCGAGCCCGTTAGCGAGAATTTTTAAGCAATCGATAATCTCGGGTGTTGTGCCGTATGACTGGAGGATTGCTAATGTAGTTCCTATTTTTAAGAAAGGGAAAAAAGAGTGATCCGGGTAATTACAGGCCTGTTAGCTTGACGTCTGTAGTATGTAAGGTCTTGGAAAAAATTTTAAGGGAGAAAGTAGTTAAGGACATAGAGGTCAATGGTAATTGGGACGAACTGCAACACGGATTTACTAAAGGTAGATCGTGCCAAACCAATCTGATCTCCTTCTTTGAGAAGGTGACGGATTACTTAGATAAAGGAAATGCGGTAGATATAATTTACCTAGATTTCAGTAAGGCGTTCGACACGGTTCCGCATGGGGAGCTGTTAGTTAAATTGGAAAAGCTGGGAGTGAATATGAAAGTTGTAAGGTGGATAAGGAACTGGTTAAAGGGGAGACTCCAGAGGGTCGTATTGAAAGGTGAACTGTCGGACTGGAAGGAGGTCACCAGTGGAGTCCCTCAAGGATCGGTCTTGGGACCGATCTTATTTAACCTTTTTATTACTGACCTTGGCACAAAGAGCGGGAATGTGCTAATAAAGTTCGCGGATGACACGAAGCTGGGGGGTATTGCTAACACGGAGAAGGACAGGGATACTATTCAAGAAGATCTGAACCACCTTGTAAACTGGAGTAATAGAAATAGGATGAAATACAATAGTGAAAAGTGCAAGGTCATGCATTTAGGAATTAATAATAAGAATTTTGGATATACGTTGGGGGCGCATCAGTTGGAAGCGACGGAGGAAGAGAAGGACCTTGGGGTACTGGTTGATAGCAGGATGACTATGAGTCGCCAATGTGATACGGCTGTTAAAAAAGCAAATGCGATTTTGGGATGCATCAGGCGGGGTATTTCCTGCAAGGATAAGGAGGTGTTAGTACCGTTGTATACGGCGTTGGTGAGACCCCATCTGGAATACTGTGTGCAGTTCTGGTGTCCCATGTTCAAGAAGGATGAATTCAAACTGGAACAGGTTCAGAGACGGGCTACGAGGATGATCCGAGGAATGGAAAAACTGCCTTATGAAAGGAGACTCAAAGAGCTTGGCTTGTTTAGCCTGGCCAAAAGAAGGCTGAGGGGGGATATGCTCGCCCTATATAAATATATCAAGGGGGTTAACGTTAGGGAGGGAGAGGAATTATTTAAGTTTAGTACTAATGTAGCCACGAGGACGAATGGGTATAAACTGGATATTAGGAAGTTTAGACTTGAAATTAGACGAAGGTTTCTGACCATTAGGGGAGTGAAGTTCTGGAATAGCCTTCCGAGGGAAGTAGTAGGGGCAAAAGACTTTCCTGGCTTTAAGACAAAGCTTGATAAGTATATGGAGGGGATGTTATGATAGGATCGTCAATTTGGGCAATTGATCTTGAATTACCACCAGACAGGTCTGCTCAATGGTCTGCGGGGAGATGTTGCATGCGATGGGTACTGAGTTGCTGTGGAGAACTCCTTCTTGGGTGCTGGCTGGTGACTCTTGCCCACATGCTCAGGGTTTAGCTGATCGCCATATTTGGGGTCGGGAAGGAATTTTCCTCCAGGGCGGATTGGCAGGTGCCCTGGAGGTTTTTCGCCTTCCCCTGCAGCGTGGGGCACGGGTCGCTTGCTGGTGGTGTCTCTGCAGCTTGAGGTCTTCAAACCATTTTTGAGGATTTCAATAACTCGGTCCTGGGATAGGGGTTGTATAAAATTGGATGGGTGGGGTTCTGTGGCCTGCCTTGTGCAGGAGGTCAGACTAGATGATCAGATTGGTCCCTTCTGACCTATGAGTCTATGAGTCTATGAGTCTATGTGCAGCAGCAGTGAAAAAAAGTGAACAATGTAGGAAATAATTAAGAAAGTGATAGATATGACAGAATATCTCATAGATCATATTTGTAAAAACAGCAAATAAATCCATGATACACCCA
The DNA here is from genome assembly GCF_025201925.1 of Gopherus flavomarginatus. Classification (NCBI taxonomy): domain Eukaryota; kingdom Metazoa; phylum Chordata; order Testudines; family Testudinidae; genus Gopherus; species Gopherus flavomarginatus. The sequence goes on from NW_026115091.1 coordinate 27,320, forward strand.
CATCTTGAATACTGCATGCACATGTCACCCCATCTCAAAAATAGAAATATTGGAATTGGAAAAGGTTCAGAAAAGGGCAACAAAAATGATTAGGGGTATGGGACAGTTATGCCAGACCTAACCCCCAGTTTCACTTGAGCAAACAGGAGATATTTGACACTGTGCAATACGGCTCCTGTGCTCTGTTCCCAAAGTGTTCTGCAGCAGAGGAGGGTCTCTGGTATTATGTGTGTCACTGGCCTATTGGGGTGATGCTGAAACAGGACAGGGTACAGATGGCATTGTGGGGGTGGCGTGAACCTTCACTCTTCATTTCCCCTTCCAAGAACAGAAGGGACAGGAACCCTTACCCAGCGAGGTCACAGTCTCATAGTTCTCCTGCATGACATCCCAGTAGAGGGCTCTCTGAGTGGGGTCCAGCAGAGCCCACTCTTGCCTGGTGAAATACATAGCCATCTCCTTGAAGGTCACCAGCCCCTGAAAGAGTAAGAGTCCAACACTAAGGACTTGCTGCCCCACTCACAGCCCCACTATTTGTGGCAGAGAAGAGTGAATCAAATGGAAGCTCTGGGTGGATCATAGTCAGGAGAGTCCCACCTCGACCTGGCTCAGAGTATCCAGCAAATGCCAGGGTGAGGGGATGAAGAGAGAGCCCCTTATCTCTCCCAGCATATCCATCACCCCCCTACTAGCCACTGACTGATACAGGAGATGGAGCCCCTAGCAGGGTCCAGGGAGAGCTCGCTGGTAGGATGCCCAACACCCTCCTCATTGTGAGGAGTGGGATATGAAGGGAGAGGCAGCTCCAATAAGCCTGACTCATGGGTGTCCCCTTTATATCTCACAGCAGCTGATGGTTAATGAGGTCAGGCTCCAGCACTAGGAGTCTGGTCAGTTTGACTAGCTCCATGTAGGTGGGTTATTTTCTCTCTTTCACAAATTAGGGCATTTCCACCTCCATAACCTCCTGGGTCTGTTCCTAGAATCTAGGCCACTTAGTAAATAACTCCCAGCAGGTCTGCCACACCCTGGCCTCCTCCTTTCCCCACGCTGTGAATTTCCTGTCCCGCTCCAACCTCCAAACCAGACTCTGCAAACCTTCCCACCTCTGGTGTATTTGCTCTCCCTTTCCTCCAGCAGGAACCCACCAGCAACCCCCCGATAATCTCTACCTGGACTGACTCCACTGCAGCCATTTCTCTTCCCTGTCCCACGCCAGGCTGGGATGAGCTGGAGCAAAACATTCTGCAGCCTGTCTGGGGGAGAAGGGCAGTTGTGGGCGTTTCAGAACCGGTTTTAGTTAATTTCACATCACAATTCCCCCAGGCCCTTTCCCTGCAGACAGACACCCTAGATTCTGTCATGCTGGGAAATGCTCAATCTGTTTATTACAATTTAGACCTGGCTCCTCCTGCCAGGCTAAGTCCACAGACACATTTTTAACCTCCCTTCTCTCTCCCCTCACCCCTTCTCTGAACACAAAGCTAGAAAAGAGCAGAACCAAAGGAGTCACTGTGGGGGATTCCCTCAGACACTGACCCCACGGCAGCCACACCCCAGCAGGGGGAATATGGAGTCAGGAACTGGCTTTTGCTCTGTCTGATCCTTGTTTTGTTCACTGGAAAGTGGTTCTGCCCCAGGATGCAGCAATACATGTGTCTGGGTGGACTAAAGAGCTGGAAATCTCTCCCCCACATTCATTTCTCCCACTGCCCCTTTCAGTCTCTCCTTCCCCTGTCCTCTCTCCCTGCCCCTCTGGCTGGGACAGTCCCATTCCTGGGGGCTTTGCTCTCCCATGGCTGGATTTCCTCCTGGCAACCGCTAATGGGAGGAGAAATGAGGTGGTGGTGTTTGTGCAGAGTCACTTTCTTGCCAGACCCTAGGACATTCCCTGAGGTCTTTCAGTTACCTGGAGACTCTGGCTCAGAATTTAGTAGTAACAGGGCCCAGGACTGCCCTAGGGGGCTAGGACCAGCTGCAGAAAGTCATCCCCTGGGCCGGGCAGAGAAGAAGCTTTAATTAAGGTCACTTCCCAGCACAGAGCCCCACTGGGGGAGCAGCAGCTGCCAAGCCTGGTCTCCCAGATCACAATGGAGGCTGCAGCATCTGACCCAGGAAGCTGAACCCCAATATCCTGAGCAGAGAGGGACGGAGTGTATGAGCAGCTTCCCTCCTTTAGCTCTCTGGGGAGAGCAGCTAATGGGAGCCCCTCCTCACAGGGAGGATGGCTGATCTCATTTGACCCACTGTCCATCTGGAATCACTCCTTGTCTTTCCATACAGTGACTCTGGATTAACAACGGTCTCAATGACACCGGATTTCAGAAAGAATGAGTTCAGAACGCTGTGGAAAAGACCATCGTGTGGCAGTGCTGACTCCCTTCCCACCTCCCTCACCCCCGCAGATCTAGGACAAGGACTGGGGGCAAAAATTTTCCAAACGGAACCGAAAGTTCCTGCAGTTTTCAAAAGAGGAGAAAAGTAAATTCTGTGAATTCACACTAACAGTGTTTGCTAAGTGGACAGAAAGTTATCACAGTGACAGGGCACGTGACTGGGGAATGGACTTGGTGACCTGGTGACTAGGAGCCAGGACTCTGGTACAAGTTGACCAGAGAGAAGGATCATGGTTAGCAGCAGCCCCCAGACACCCCCTAGTACCCAGAGCCCAGACCCCCCAGCCAGGGGCCCCAGACACCCCCCAGCCAGGATCCCACCAGATATTCCCTGGGACGCAGCCCCCAGAGTCCCTGGCCAGGGACCCCAGATACCCCTCAAAGCCCCACCGGCCAGAGAACCCCCACCACACCATGATTGCCAGGTTGGGAATCCCAAAGGGTTCCCCCCCACCAAGAGCCCCCAGCAGCCAGGGACCCCCTCAAGGGACCCCCCCCACTGGGAACTCAGTCCCTCACTGCCTGCCTAGGAACTTCCCCACCCTCCAGAACGATCTACCCTGACATTTGCCTGGGACCCCCTCCTCTGCCCAGTGTGCCCCCCTGATGCTTTACAGTGCGACCCATCACTCTGCTTCCCTGGCATGCCCTCACCTAGTGCCAGGGATCCCCTCCCCCAGCTCTGTGCACTGGGCATGGCAACAAAACCAGGAACCAGCGGGGGAAGCACAGACAGAGCCCCTGGCACAGAACCAGGCTCCCTCTAACCCTCTGTCCCGCCTCCCCAAGAGACACCCACCCCCACTGTTCTGCAGCCACCAGGCCCCCAGCGATACCCACCTCCAGGACCCATAGCCTCAGGGATGGGCTCATCAGAACCACCACCCCCGAAAACCCCAAACCTCCACAACCCACCAACCTGACTAGGGTACCCCCTGCCCAGCCACACAGAGGCCTCCCCCTACCACAATGCCCCTTCAGCTGCAATCTCCCCACACAGATACCCTCCCTGCCCCTGCAAGTGTTACCTCACAGAGTGTGAGAAGTGGCTAGAAAGTTAACACCACCTCCTGCTGGCCAGTCACACAGGCAGAGGAAGCCTGGGGAGTGCTTCTTTAACAGGAGAATGGAAGGCCTGGAGGGCAAGAAAGATCCACGGGCTGTCACTAGCAAATAATAGCCACCATGGATCCACCCCAGAGGCGGCTGCATCTTAGCACATTGGGAAACAACCCATCATATTCAATTAGAAATAAAACAACTAGAGAGAAGTGGGGCAAATGTTTGGGGTATTTTATTTCAATCTTTGACACACGCAGAGAGAACCCTGTCACAAACGACATTTGATAACATGAGAGAAAACCACCAAGATCGGAGGGGATTTGATGTTGCTATTAAATAACTAGTGGAAAAGGGGGACTGTTGGACTGGATTTTATATGACTGTCCAATACATAAACAGAATGTGATGGTCCCCGCCGGCCACGGGGCAACCATTCACGTGAGCAGCTCAGAGCCCTTTGAGGAGCTGATTTAAGGGCGGGGGGGAGCTGGAAGACTCCCTGGACAATGGAAGGGGGCCGCAGGGGAATTGGGAAATGGGGTCTGGGCAGTCTCCATGGGGGATGTGCTCCTCCCTTCCCTTCCCTGCCCTGGCAGAGAACGGGAACCTCATCCCATCCCACTCCAGTGGGAGCCATGTTCTGGGGAATGACCTAGGGCAACAATTTCCCACCCAAACAAGGACAAATCGCTGCAGATAAAATGGGTGGGAAAATCCACCCCCCATCGGAGTGATTTTAAATTGACCTTTGAGAAGTATGGAGAGAAAAGGGAAAATCAGAGGCAATTAGAGAGCTGATCATTGGGGGGGGGGGGGGGGAAGGAGAATCTCCCTGGATTTTATAGCCACGTGTGATAATGAGAGAGAAAAGGGGAAATCTTGAGAGAATGTGTGTGTGGGAGGAAGTGGCAAAAACAGGGACAGGATCCAGTTAACTCACCTCCCTCCCACCCCGGGAATGTCCTGGCTGCACAGAGACAGATCTACACCCCCACCCCAGTGACCTCCCCCCCTGCAACTCCGGTTTCTCCTCCCCCCTCGACACCTCCGCCCTCACACCAAAGGGGGGGGACTCTGCCAGCGCCTCCCCCTGAGCTCAACTCCTGCTCCTCCCCCCAGCCCGGATTGTGCCCTTTAGCCCCCCACGAACCCTGCCTCCAGCTGCCTGATCCACCCCCCCCGCCCATCAATTTCCTGCTCTGCGCCCGCCCCTCCCACGCTCCCTGTTACTTCCCCGCCCCGCTCCAGCCCCGCCCCCAGCGCCCGGCGGAACGTTACGGCTGGTCCGGGCAGGGGGAAGGGCAGCGGCTTCAGCGGCTGTTACTGGGCATGCGCAGTGCCCGGGAGTAGCACATTGCTATGGGGAGGGATTTAATACACCACCCCCTCCCCGCCGGGCCCAGGGTCCGCCCCTCCCCCCCACACGACGGCCGGGCCCCGGCCCCCCCATCCCAGCGGGGCGGGCGGGCGGATCCTCCTGCAGCTCCACTGGGGCCGAGGCGCCTTCAAGGCTTCTCCCAGGCTCCCTGGGGCAGAGTCACTTTCCTGCCCCCCAGCAACTCTCATTCCCCGGGGGCTCCGGGTCACAATGTCCCACCGCCCTTCCCCCGCCTGCAGCTCCGGCTTCTCCCCTCCCGCCCCCGCCAGCCACACCAAGGGGAACCCCCGGGCCCCAGTCTCTGTCCCCACCTGGATCCCAGCGGGGCCAGGGGCAGATCCTGGCTGCAGCTGACAACAGCGGCTCCGCTCTGGCTCGGGCAGCTCCAGCGCTGCTGGCAGCACGTGGAGAACCAAGAAGCAGCTGTTCAGCCCGGGCTCCGCGTCACAATGTGCCAGAGCCCCGCCCCCAGGAGCTGCCCTGCCCATGGGCTGTGCCAGAGCCCCGCCCCCAGGAGCTGCTCCGCCCCCGCTCTGTGCTGGAGCCCCGCCCCCAGGAGCTGCTCCACCCCTGCTCTGTGCTGGAGCCCCGCCCCGAGGAGCTGCCCTGCCCCCGAGCTGAGCCAGAGTCCCGCCCCCAGGAGCTGTCCGCACCTGGGATGTGTCAGAGCCCCGCCCCCTGAAATTTCCCCATGTTGGGTCTCTGAGCTTTGTTCTCCTGCTGCCTTCTTCCCAGCACCCCTGCTCCCTTCCTGTGTCTGCAAACACCCCCCCTCCCCCGGGGCCGGCTGCAGTGCTCGCTGAGGCTGACTCCAGTGGCTGAAGTTGCCTCCATTTCTGCTTCACCTGGAGCGGGAGAGACAAAGAGAGGAGATGGTCCCAGGGTGTGAAACCAGAATCAGGGGGCAAGGAAAGAAGGACTGTTTGGAAAGGTGGGGGTTTTTTTTGGGGGGGGTGAGCCAGAGGGATTCAGAAGAAGTTGGGCAGCAGAGGCTCAGGGAAATTGAGGGGAACCTCCTGGGTGTCTCAGTGTTGCCCAGGGTTTGTACAGCACCTTGCATAATATGGGGTCTGATCTCAGTCATGGTCTGTGCAGCACCTGGGAGCCCTGATGTCTGTTTCCTGATCACAGGCTCTGGGAATGGAGAGAGGGAAACCTCAGCACCTGAAGGTTAATGCAGCCCTGTGTGCAACCCCTGCTAGGGTGATCCGACAGCAAATGTGAAAAATTGGGATGGGGGTGGGGTTAATAGGCACCTATATAAGAAAAAGACCCAAAAATCGGGACATCTAGTCATGCTAGTCCCTGCTGTTCTCATAAGGGGTCGGCTTAGAGAGGGTTTGGCTACACTTGCAGCTGTCCAGCGCTGGGAGTTAAAGCTGTCTTCCTACAGCTGTTTAGGGAAAGCGCTGCAGTGTGGACACACTGACAGCTACCAGCACTCTGTCATGGCCACATTTGCAGTGCTGTTGGGAGTGGTGCATTATGGGCAGCTATCCCAGCATTCAAGTGGCTGCAATGTGGTTTTCAAAAGAGGAGGGTGGGGTGGAGTGTTACACGGAGCGTGGGGGAGACAGAGCGAGTGGATTTTTGGAGCTGACACTGTGTCAGCTCCCTGCCTGGCAAGTTCAAGCCTCCTCCCCCACCCCTCTCTCATTCACTAAATGCAAATAGCCGCCTTTGTTCTTTTCCTCACAGACCAGATAAGCCGCTGATCCAAAACAGACCCCCCCTCCCCCGTGCCCACCCGGCTGCTTCTCTCCTCAAGCAAACAGCAGCTGTGGGTGTTCCAAAGGGATCCCCCTGCCTCTGCTCATTCACTGCAAACAGTAACTGTGTTTGGTTTTTAGATAAGCAGCTCCGGGAGCCTTGAGCTCACAGCAAAGCAAACAGAGGCATCACACCAAAACAAAGAGCGTAATCTCTATTTAAAAGCATTATGGGAAGGTTCCGGAGGTCAGTGACAGCGTAGTAAGATTAATCACTGTTTACACTGGCACCCCAGCGCTGCATCACCAGCTCTGTTCTCTTTATTCCTCTCGTCGAGGTGGAGCACATGCCCCACTGTAGCCAGGGAGATACAGCGCTGTATGTGCCTTGCCAGTGTGGACGGGGAGTAAGTTACAGCGCTGTAAAGCCACCACCTGCACTGTAACTCTCCAGTGTAGCCAAGGCCTGAGTTGTAGTAATAATAGCAGCCAAGAATCCGGTGGCACCTTCTAGACTAACAGACGTATTGGAGCATGAGCTGTCGTGGGTGAATACCCACTTCGTCAGATGCAACAATAGTCCCCTATGGGCTAGTGGTCAGGATTCCTGGTTTTCACCCCGGTGGCCTGGGTTCAACTTCTGGTGTGGAAAGAGTGCAGAGCTTTTGCCCAGAGTGGAGGCAGGAAATGAAAGGAAAAGGAAGGGATCCTGCCAGCAGTGGAGTTAGACAGTGTAGGGAGGGGACCCCAGAAGTGGGGGTGGGGCAGTGGTTTGGGGGGAGATGAGGGAAGGATCCCAGCAGTGCGGGAAGTTGACAACCTGGAGAGCACAGGCCTGGAATGGGGACCTGGAAGAGTGAATGTGTCCCTCTAAACCCATCAAGTGCAGACTAGGCAGGCTTGGAAGAATTGTGTATTTGTTGGTAAATGTCAATTTCTGTGTAAACACACAACCCAATGGCAAAATATTTCCATCAATAATCATCAAAATTGACAGATGGGCAAAGTAAGAAACATGCTGCTTGAGAACTTATCATGTTGTAGGAGCAGCAGTGATCTGTATGCTCTGTATAACCTGTATGCTCAAAAGGTCTGTTAAACTCCCCCAGCTTGTGTCCTTTCCCGCTTTGAATGCCTGTGAAGTGGCTTTCCCACTCTCCTTTGTACCTCCAGTGAATGCCCTTCACCCGGCCCATCTGGCCAGTGGTTCGCTGTGTTACATTCTATTGCACCTCAGGGAGACTGATCTTCATCGCACCGTCCATCGCTGCGCTGTGGGACACTTACCTTAAAGGATCCTGACATCTCCACTGCGAGGCCTGTCCTGGGAGCGTGAGTATGAGTGTGACACCCTCCCCCAACCCTTCTTTTGAGCTTAGCTATCAAGCTAATAAATGTGCTGTTTTCTGCCAGACTCTGGGGGGGAGGGGTATTATTAGTCCTCTCTAAGTTTACTAACTGACACAATTTTGGGTAACACAAGCAACATTGTTTGATCTGTTATTGTACCAAAGGGGGAGATGGTTGTCTATAAAGGAGGGTAAAGACTAAATGCCTCTGATGAGAATGGGATTTGAACCCATGCAGGCAGAGCATAATGGGGTAGCAGTCCATCACCTTAACCACTCGGTCACCTCATCTGAGCTGTGAAAAAACGGACAGGAGGAGAAATCTAAGGCCGGCAGAGATAGGGACACTAAGGAGTTTTTAAATACTAAGCGAAAGCAGGGTCTGAATGAGCTCCCCTCTCTCACCTAGTGAGGAGCTGGGGAAAGACTTCCGGAACAGACCGTGTTTGCATAGACACACCTACTCTGCCTAGCTATGCAGCATGATGGGGCCGCTTCCCCAAAATGACCAGTTTGGGATTGTCTTGGGTTACAAATGACTTTAGGATTGAGTGGAATGAAATGTTATTCTCCTTCCTGTATGAGTGAAGGGCAGCAGAACATACCTAGTCCGTCCTGATGGAGGGGTAGGTGAGTGAGGAATAGCTTTTATTGGACTGCAGAGAAGTGACTGAGGACGTCACCCTAAACCAGTGGTCCCCAAACATTTCACATTGTGCCCTCTTAGCCATGGCTGTGGCCCCTCGGAAGCCACGGTCAAGAACCGGGGCTGGGAGGAGTGGGGCTGTTGCTTGCTGGGGTGAGGGGTGCGGACAGGGGTAAAGGGGTCGACGCCGGGCTGGGAGCCAGAGTCTCAGGCTGAGGGTGGGGTTGGGGAAGAGCTGTGGCAGAGTGGTGCTCCCTCCCTGCCCTCTATGTGGGCTGGCTCAGGTCCTGAGGTGCCCCCATGAATGTTCCTCTGTGTCCCCCTAGGAGTCGCACCCCACATTATGGGGACCACTGAACCCTACTCGCTAAGCCGGGGCTAGTGATGCCAAACCCCCGGGAAAGGGAGAACAAGTGTGGGGGCCCCAGCACCAGAACCATGCCCCTACCTTCTGTCTGTGGCTCTACCCCCTTCCACCCATGGCCCCATCCACTGTCACTTCTGTTCCACCCCTTCCCCCACCAGCCCCACCCTATCACTCCTTTACCCCTGCCCCGCTGTGGCCCTGAGACCAGAGAAGCTCTGTGCCCCTGCTGCAGCCCCCGGGCTGTAGCAGGGAGTGGGAGCTCCTTCAGCCCTGGGGCTGACATAGGGGAGATTTTTCCAGGGGGTCCTAACTTGGCCAGGGCCCCTGATCATGGGCCCCACTGTCCCCTTGGCAGTGCAAGGTTTGGGGAGGCTGAGCCCCCTTGTCATAAACAGATAGCTAAGGGTTAATGTTCTTTTACCTATAAAGGGGTAACACCAGTAACCTAAAACACCTGACCAGAGGACCAATCAGGAAACAAGACTTTTTCAAATCTGGGTGGAGGGAAGTTTGTGTGTGAGTTCTTTGTTCTTTGTCTTGTGTCTGTGGCGTCTCGGCTATGAGAGTGATTTTTCTATCTCCTGCCTTTCTAATCTTCTGTTTCCAAGTTGTAAGTACAAAGATAATAAGACAATAAGTTTATATTGGGTTTTTTTTGTATTTACATGTGTGTAGTTGCTGGAATGTTTAAATTGTATTCTTTTTGGATAAGGCTGTTTATTCATTTTTTTCTTTTAAGCAAATAACCCTGTATTTGTCACCTTAATACAGAGAGACCATTTTTATGTCCTTTTCTTTCTTTTTATATAAAGCTTTCTTTTTAAGACCTGTTGGATTTTTTCTTTAGTGGGGACTCCAGGGAATTGAGTCTGCAGCTCACCAGGGAATTGGTGGGAGGAAGAAGTCAGGGGGAAAATCTCGTTGTGTTAGATTTACTAGCCTGACTTTGCATACCCTCTGGGTAAGGGGGAAGAGAGATTAGCTATCTTGGTACTTCTATTTCCAGGACTGGAAACAGGGAGGGGGGAGTCCCTCTGTTTAGATTCACGGAGCTTGCTTCTGTATATCTCTGCAGGAACCCAGGGAGGGAACACCTGGAGGGGAGGAGGGGGAAGGGAAATGGTTTATTCCCCTTTGTTGTGAGACTCAAGGCATCTGAGTCTGGGGGTCCCCCGGGGAAGGTTTTGGGGAGACCACAGCGAGCCAGGCACTGTATAAATCCCTGGCTGGTGGCAGCTCTACCAGGTCCAAGCTGATAACTAAGCTTGGAGGTTTTCATGCTAACACCCATATTTTGGACGCTAAGGTCCAAATCTGGGAAAAAATGTTATGACACACCTCCCCCCTGAGCCTCCATTACGAGCCGCCCAGGCTACCACTGCTCAGTGTGTGGCCAGTCTCTGTGTTTTCTGCTGCTCGTTCTGGGGAGCCTGGCCGGCCTTAGGGGTGGTGCCCCCCGATAGCCGCCCAGGGCTCCAGGGGTCAAAGGGCACTGTGTGGCAGTGCAAAGGTGCTCACTGCTCTCCCCTGCCCCAATGCTCCTCCATGGGTCCATAGAGGTTTGAGGGGAGTAAGGAGCAACCCTATGTGCTCCATGCGTCCTGGTCACTTTTCCCACTTGGGCTGTGCTGTGAGGGGAGCATCAGAAGCTGCTGCTCTCTGCCCTCCCGCTATGCAGCCCGGCTGAGGAAAGTGACCTGGATGCAGGGAGCTCGGATGATCTCACTTCTTGCCCCCACATCCCACAGCCCCTAGGGGTGCCCAGATGAGCAGCGTTCCAGGGAGGAGTGGGGGGCAGCAATGCCAGCTGCTCCATGCACACAGGTCAGTCTCCCCATGTGGGTGCAGGAGGGGGTGCAAGGGTTTCTGTGATGCCTATCCTATCAATATCGTCACTCAATACCAGGCACTCAAATTCACCAGTCTTAGTACTTAGACGTTTAGCGTTTGTATTTAAGCACTTCTAAAATGTGTCCCATTTTAGCTGTCTGCTATTACATGATGTAATTGAGGGAGACTCTTTCATTTCACTGTTTCTCATCAGAACCTACCTGTACATTATCATCTTCCATTCTCTCCACCTTACTAGGCTATAGAGAATCCCTGTGAATAGTTCCTCTCCTACCGGATGTCTCTGTCTGAACCCTGTGCTCCTCAGCGCCTGTCGGCTTTCCCCAGCTCTGAGGCTGTGTCTACACCGCGCACCTTACCACGGTGCAGCTGTGCCACTCTAACCATGCCATTGTAAGGTGCGCTGTGTGGCCGTCCTTATCGCTGAGAGAGAGCTTCCCCGGCAACAAAGCCAAACTACCTCCAATGAGGGGCAGGAGCTTTGTCACCGGGAGCACAGCTCCACCTATGATGCGCTGTTCACACTGCCGCTTTTCATGGCTCAAATTTTGGCATTCGGGGAGTGTTTTTTCTCACCGCAGAGAGACAAAATTTTTAGCAACAAAAGCCGAAATTAAAAAAAAACTCCTCTGCAACCTATTTAATTTTACCTTTATACAACCTTTATACTGCCTCCAGTTCTGGTATCCTCATTTGAAAAAGATGTTGTGAAATTGGAGCTAGGGCAGCAAAGAGCCACCAAATGTTCTGAGGGCTGGAGAAAAATGCCTTCCAGTGAGCTATTGAAAGAGCTCAACCTGTTTAGCTTATCAAAAGAAGATTGAAAGGTGATTTCATTGAAATGTTGAAGGGCCTTAATGGAGAGAAAAGATTGGGTATTTTCGGGCTCTTGAATGGAGCAGAGAAAGGCATAACAAGACCCAATGGCTGGAAAGTGAAAAGAGACAAATTCATATTACAACTGAGGCACAATAGTCAACAGCGAGGATGATTCACCACAGGAGCAAGCTACCAAGGAAAGTGGTGGATTCACCATCTCCTGATGTCATTTAATGAAGACTAGATGCCTTTCTGGAATGTGTTTGCCCCCAAAGTAGCTGTTATGTCATACAGGAGGCCTGTGATATGCTGGTTAGATGCTCTAATGGTGTCTTCTGACCATGAAGTCTACTAATTTCTGAAAAACTGAGTGTAGCATTGGGAGCAGCGTCTGATGTTTTCCTGTCTAGCCGGCTTGCTGCCTAGAACAAACGCTCCTTGAGTGGGGTGATCCACAGGGAGTAGCTCAAACCTCCAAAGTGCCTGGCCAGGGGCAGGACATTAGCCCAGCAAGGGAGGGGTGTGGCAGTGACATCACAAAGGCCTTTTGCAGGACCTCAGACTATTGGTCAAAGGTGGTGGGGAGGTGGTGACCTCACAGAGAGATGCTGACATCAGCCAGGCAGGACAGGGGCGAGGGGCCAGGGAAACCTCAGAGACCTCTGTGGCTTTGCTTCAGCACGTTTCCTTCTCCAGGTCTCTCTTTGAGGACTGAGAGATTATTTGGGGTCATGGACGTGAGCGCCAGGAGGAACCTCTTTCGAGTTTCCTCCTTCCCTTGTAGTGATTTTACTAGAAAACAGCCGTCCCTGTTTAGAAGGTAAGAGCCTCCTGGAGGTTTGAAACCTGTTCAGTCTGATCTATCTGGTGACAAGTGAATTCTAGGCATGGAAAACACGAGCTTAAGGAGGCAGAATTTTATTGCGCACCTGGGATTTTGTCCCTTAGAATCGCTGGGGACATTAGGGTTTGTCCTTTTTGTTTCACCTCTTCCTCCATCCCTCCCTCCTCTTCTTCTCTTGCTTCTTTTGTCCTTTCTCCTGTTCCCTTCCCAACAACAGGACGGAGGTGTGTGTGTGTGTGTTGCAGGGAAGTCCTCTGCAGCTCCCACTATGGAAGGTCCACCCAAAAATGTGGGACTGAAATAGTGCTCGGGCAGTGATCCCCACCGGTGACCTGGGCCATCCTTTGGGCTCTGTGGTGAGAACCCTCAGCCTCCCGTCCTCCGTCTCTACCCTGATTGGTTGAGCAGGGGGATATTGACAGGGAGGAGACTCAGGTCCTTGTTGTTCTCTTTTAAGATCAAGTAAATAAGTCAGAACCAGTTCTATCTTTGATTAATTTTGCTGCTTCTCTGCATTAATTGTCTCTGAGCAGTTGATGATTCCCTCTAACATTGCAGTTCTCCTCAAATACTTGCTGAATAATTACTGTCACTGTTGTTGGTCTGGAGCTCATCTGAGAGCACAGTATTCAGGTCATTCAATGTCTGAAATTCAAGATCCGATGGTTTGTTTGAAAATCAGGGCTCTTCGGTCCTATTCCCAACACTGCCTCTGACGGGCTGTGTGACCTAAGACAAGTCAATTCTTCTTTCTCAGCCTGAGCTTCTCCCTCTTTCAAGTAGGGATAATAATGATCCGCTCTTACCTACCTCATGGTGGGTGAAGGATGCGGATCCATTTGGGAGTGTCACTAGAAGTAGTGCATAATATGAAGTTTCCCAGATTATGACATAATAGATTAGCTGAAATAGTCTATTTTATTTGTATTTTTTTATTTTGAAATTGTTAATAGTAGCAACGACTTAGCTCAGATTGAAGCATCTTATCTAATGGTTGAGATGTAAGTGTCTCCTCTTTGTGTGCGAGGAGACAATTTAACACACTCTGACAAAGAGGAGATGCTTTTGTTTTGCAACAAAATATTTTTGCAAAGATCTTTCATCCCACTTGTTATGATTTTGAGAAACAAACTGGTTTAGTCAAAATGGGATTTTCGGACAGAAACGGTTTGAATGAAATTTTCCCACCATCTCGATTCCTGGGCTCTGGGGTGTTTTCATCTGTTAGAACAGGAGTCAGAACTGGTTGCTTCTCTTTCTGGCTCTGCCATCGCCTTGTTGTGTAGGCCTTGGGTAGGTCACTTCCCTTCTCCCATCTGTCCAATCGGAACAGGAACAGTTCTCGAACTATGGGCAGTTTAGAGCCCAAGTGAGATAAGGGGTATTAAAGCCCTCTGTGAAGGAGAAAGGGGAGTTTCACAGTGTTTAGCACCAAGGAATTCTAAAGTTTGCTAAAATGTCTAGTCTGTGGAAACAAGAAATGGTCAGGGCCAAACTTATTAACCACTGCCTTTTTAAAGACCATTCAAAGATGTGAGTCCCTATCTTTTAGGTACCTGTGGTTCTTTGCCAGCAGCAGAGAAGAGGTTCCTGCCTCCGTTTTTGTGGCCTTAACAAACCAGGTGTTGTGCCCCAGTTCTCGTCTGAGACCCCTGAAAAAGAACATCTTCCCATCCATGAACAAGATAGGACCTATCTTTCAAAGGGGAACAAAAAGACCTCTGGGACTTACAGACTAGCTAGCCTGACTGCCATAGCTGGAGAGATCCTGCAATACATTCTTAAACACTCAGTTTGTCAGCAGCACCTACAGGATGATTTGGTTCTTATGACTAGTGAGCGTGGAATTGTCAAGAACAAATCATTCCAAACCAATCCTCTTTCCTTCTTTGGCAGGGTTCTGGGCCTGGTAGAGGTGAGTAAACAATAGATGGGATCTAGCTTGGTGTTACTAAGGCTTTCGACACAGTCCCATAGGACGTTCTCAGAAGCAAACGAGGGAAATGTAGTCCAGCTGCAATCAGTGTAATGTGGGTGCAGAGCTGGTTGAAAGCCAAGACTCCCGGAGCCCTTCTCCATGTTTAGCTGCCCAACAGGGAGGGTGAACCTAGTGGGTTTGGCAGGGATCAGTCCGGTGTCAGGTACTATTCTATATTTTCATGAATGATTTGGAAAATGGAGTGGAGAGCATGCTCCTAAAGTTTACAACTGACACCAAGCACTTTGGAGCACAGGATTGAAATTCAAAACACCCTTAACAAATTGGAGACTTGGTCTTCTTGAGCCAAACTCCATGGTTAGGGCTCTCTCTCTACACTGGGCTGAAGTGAAACCCCAGAGCCAAGCACTCCTCCTGGGCAGTGAGCTCCGACCTTGAATGGTCAGATGCTGCTTAGCACTGTCAGAGCAGCTTTTGCTGGGGGATTCTCCCAGCACTTTCCAATAGCGGGAAGGTATGAAATCCCCATTTGACTGCTGGGGACAGAGCCCGAGAGTGGGGAGCAACTTGCCCAAAGTCCCCAGAAAAAGGAAAACAACCAGCAGAGGAACCAATAGGAAACCCAGCAATGGAACTCAGGAGTCCTGGGGGTGTGCTGTGGTGACCAGATGTCCCAATTTTATAGGGACAGTCCGAATTTTGGGGTCTTATCTAGGATCCTATTACCCCCCACGCCGTCCCGATTTTTCACACTTGCTGTCTGGTCACCCTAGGGTGTGCACATGTGTGGGTCCCAGCTGCTCCCTGCCCCCCTCATTGAAGCAGATGTGCAGGGTTACTGCCCTGGGAAGTGCAGGGCACCAGTGGATGTGGGGTTGGCTGGAGGTAGGGTCTGGCTTCAGGCAGGGCAAGGGCTGCGTGGCTGGCTGGCTTCAGGCAGGGGGGTGCATCAGGGGTTGGCTGGAGACAGGGCAGGGAGGATGCGGCTGGTGCAGGCAAAGCAGAAGGTGCAGGGCTGGCTGGAGACAGAGGCTGACTACCGGCAGGGCAGAGCAGGGGGTGCAGGGCTGGCTGCAGGCAGGGCGTGGGGCAGGGCCGGTGCAAGGAAGTTTCATGCCCTAGGCGAAACTTCCACCTTGCACCCTCCCCCCCGCACCCCTGCCCTGAGGCGCCCCACCCGTGGCAGCTCCCCCCTCCACCCTGAGGCTCCCCTCTTGTGGCAACTCTCCTGCTCTGCCCTGTGGCACCCCCGTCGCCCGAGCTCACCCCTGCTCCGAGCACGAGCACCCCGAGCACGCCGTGGCCGCTTCACTTCTCCCACCTCCAAGGCTTGCGGCGCCTAAGCCTGCCAGGCAGTCAAGCACCCTCCTCTGAGCCACAGCAGCCCTGACAGTTGACAATAGAGGCACCTTAACCCCTGAGTTCCTTCAATGTGTCCCCCTTCAATCAAGGGGGAGCTCAGAGTGATGTTCCCTCATCTTCAGAGGCAGCCTCACCCCCTCTGTGCAGCCTCCAGCCAGCCTTTTGCAAACTTGGTCAGGGACTGCTTTTCAAACACCCCCAATATTACAGCAGCCCTTGTCCTTGCCCTTGTGGACCCCCACTAGGTTACTTAACTCCATGAGAGAGAATGTTTCTGAGACACCTCTGATATTACAAGCCTCATTGAGAACTTATCTGGTTCTACTGGTTGCTGGGGAACATGAGATGGTTTTACCCATACCCTGTTTGCAACTTCAAATTTGTTTAACTGGCAGTGCACTATGCCTCACTTATGAGACAATCCTGAGGCAGTGGAAAGAATGTTCTGCACAATCTTTTCACTCATGTGCCCACTTGGGCAAATGTAAATCAGTTATTAGATACTCTCATGACAGAAGATGAAAGACAAAAAGTAAAAGAAAAATCTGCAGCTCATTTGAATGCACCTTGGCTAATTACTGACCCTAACTGGAATCCCAATAATCCAGCTCAAAAGACAAAGTTGGATGGATTTTTAAAAGCTGTTTTGAATGGTATTAGAGATGCAGGGGAGGCTACTCCAAATTGGAGCAAGGTGACTGCTTGTGTCCAGCATCCAGATAAGCACCTCTCTGACTTTTGTGCTCGACTGATTTGTGAAGTTAAAAAGCATGGGAATTTAAATCCTGAAACTGATCATGGAAAGGAGATGGTTAAAATGGTTTTCATGTCACAATGTGCAAAGGATATTGCAAAAAGATTTAGAAAGCATCCAGATGGTACGCAAGGGAAAAGTTTGTCTGAAGTAGTTAGCATTGCTACTAGAATGTTTAATGGGAAAGAGAAAAAGAAAGAAAAAGACATAAGGAACGGGTTAATTTAAAAATCATCTTGGCCCCGGGATGGAAGGAGGGGGGTGCTCTGCGTTCAGGGTCAGGAATCGGCGCGGACTGTGCTTGGTGCAGGGAGGGGCTGCTTTCGGCCCCAGCTGGCTGTGAAGGAAAAAATATAGACAGAGGCGAAGCAAAGGAAATACAAGTTACAGAACTGAAATTACATTTGCAAAGCTTAACTGTCCGGTAAGATCCAACAGTGTGCCTTTGTGACCCTGGAGTCGGTGTGGCTTGGTGACACCAAAGAAGCCACAGGCAGCCGACCTGGACTGGAATCTCTGAAAGAGACGCCGCAGGAGACTCCAGGGTGTAAAAGAACAGCCCTCCCAAGAGCAGAAGCATGTTGGAAATTCTGGACAAGCTGTATACAGGATAATCTCCCTTCCACCTCTCCCCCTCCTCTGAATATTATACACAGAAGTGGCCAGTCTGGACGTACGTGTGTAAGTATGACAGGAGCTTCGGGCTTGGGGCATTAATATTTTCCTGAGTGATGTGGGAGCGTTCCCAACACTCTCCGTTGTTGTTTTATTATTTTATTAAGGAAGCTTTAAAATTCAGTTATATGGTGTGTTTTCTTTATCTTCCCCCAACGATCCTGTAGTGTCAGCCTGATCATCTGACATGAGGGATAGATTGGTAACAGAAATTTGTCACAGTTTGGTGAGCAATTAAGAAGGGGGGAGCCCTGCAGAATTTACACCATCTATTTGTTTTACCCTTGTTATTTTGTGTTTGCTTTGCTTGGTACTGTTGGTGTTATATGCTGAGAACTGCATGAGTAAAAGTGAGTCCTAATAGGATAAGGAAACACTATTTGGTTCTGGTTCTGTTCTATTTAACCAGTTACTGTTGTTGTTTTTTTTCTCTGTTCATTTGGGTGTTAGGAGTGTGGGTGGAACTGAACCTCTTGTTCGTAATTCCTCGGAGTGGAAGCCATGTGTGCGAGACAGCTCTGAGGTTAAATTGAGATCCTTCTGTCCTGTCCCCTGTAGCGGTCAGTGTATAGAAGTGGGAAAGTCTGGCTTAGACTGTAATTCCCTCTGCTCTCTGTGTAATTCTCTTTTCTGTTTAAGTGTCAAACAGATGAATGAGTCTCTGGGTAAACCCTCTAAGAGTAGTCCTTCAAATGATATGTTAAGTAAATGGCCTTTGCCCAATGGGCCATGTGTCTTCGTCTAGGTGGCAAGCCTCATGAAGGAGGACTCGGGTAGTCTTGTGAGTAAGAATGTTTAAGGGAAGAGACCAGGAGGGGTGGGGGGCTAGTTGAGAAGCCCACCCTCCTAGCTAAACTGGTAGTGGAAGAAGTTGGTGCCTATGGAAGGGACGGTTCAGTGAGAAAAGCAGGATCGGGCCCAGGCGGGCAGGCAACAGACAGAGAGATTGGAAAACAGGTTGGAAAACTTTAAGGGTGTAGTGGAAGGAAGGAGTCAGTAAGTGTAAGCATGGGGATTTCAAATACCCAGAACTTACTTGGAATGGTGATTTGAGTTGATAAAAGTGGCTGTTGGGAGACAAACAAGTGATTTAAGGGAGAGTGAGAAGTTAACTCTGTAGTTGCTGGAGGAAACAGCAGTTGAACTTTGTAAAAATGCTAAAGAGGAAAGTTCTTGGTGTCTTTGAAATGTTTGTAAATAAATTGAGGCAAAGAAATTGTTAATTGCAATCATTTAGAATTTAGTTAAATTAGCTGAAGAATGTATATAGTGCTATGTAATTGAAATTTTATTAGGCTGTAAGGGCACTATAAGTAGTGATGTTTTCTTTCAGTGTTTGAAAGCAAGAGTTAAAAGTAAAAAGCAAGCCAGAAAGCATCTGTATTCATGCAAATTATCTAACTGATAAGGTAGGAGCCACTGAAACCTGGGCTGCCTATGAAACACATAAAATATGGGATAATTCCTCTGTTTTTCCTGAAATCAACAAGGGTATTTGTCTATTTTAAGCAATGATTGTCTGCCCAGAAGGGGTAGACCTCTGTTTTTTTGTCTTTCAGATAATCAGAGAAAACTGATGCCAGCTAAACAGCATTCAACGTACCATGCATTTACTGGCACAATAGAAATTATGTTTTGTGTTCTATGTTCTGTCTTGTGGTGTTTGTCTTGTGGCCGGAATTTTTGTGTTTAATATTTTTATAAAATAATCTAGTTTAAAATCAAACAAAAAGGTTAAATTAAAATGCAGATACTTGTTTTGTTCAACTTGGAATACAAAGTGTTTAGATAAATCAGGAGAATGTTATATACTAAAGTCTAATGCGTTTCCTTAAGTAAGGAAAAGAAACTTTATTGGTCAAATTGTCAATTGCAAAAATTGTTGTTAAAATTTGCGTACCAACAGTCTTTGAAAGCAAGGACATGAAAAGTTAACCCACTCCCCATATTGTACATGGGATCTTTCTGGCTACCTCAGATTTCTAGCCAGAGGGCTGGGGACGGTGGAAGGCTATTGGACTAGAGGTTGTATTGAGTGAACTCCTCAAGGTGGGTGTGCTTGTCCTGGCTTGTTGCTCGAAAGCTCTGTAATAAGGTTATTTTAGTAAAAGGGTGTGTGTGGCATATATTAAATAATAAGACTAATGTACTGTATAATGACAATGTGTAGGTGTTCATTGTTGGGAAAAAGGTGTATAAGTAAAAAGTGAAAGTTTCCTTTGCAGGTTAAAAGAAGCCAAGAAGGGAAGAAGCACAAAGAACAGAATGAATTAACTGAAAAAATAAAATAAAATAAAATAGCAAGCTCAGGCTATAGATAAGACACTGACTCCATTCAAGGACACTGCTCACAGTTAAGACTTGGTTAACAACCAGGAAAAGGAGGGCTTGAATTTGCCCATGCAGCTATGAGATCTGAAAAACACTGCCAGGCACTAATGAAATGTGTTAAGTTTTTTTTCTCACAGGTAAGGAAGCGCTACCCAAAGACCCTAGCAGCCCTGCCACTCCTTGGAACCAGGAGACGGGATTGATGTAAAGGTCCACCAACGAAAGACTGCCTTGGCTCCATGCTGGAAAGGCCCTTAAGTCCTGATGACTACCAACACCGCTGTGAAGTACCAAAGACTGACTGCTTGGACCCAAGATTCTCACTGCAAAAAGACCCCTCCACATTGGGAGAATTCTCCTACTGATGATTAGCCTATTTCACCTTCTAGCTCCACTGTGCCTTCTGGACAGTAGGGAAAAAGTACAAGGTGAAGTGCTAGTAGCCTCTCCCTTATCCACTGACAGATCTACTGTGCCTTTGAATTTTTCTAGAAAAAGCAAAACCATTACAGGGTGATGTGCTAGTAACCTCTCCCCTATATGATGCTGCACCAAGACTGTTTTGGGAAAGAAGAAGGAACACTCACTCCACTGAAATTGCTAAAGTCCAGGAATTCCTGACTAGAAAGGGCATTAAGAACTGACCCCGGTGAAGAAACAAAGAATTGTACACTGGCAGAAAAAATTTGTGGGACCCATGCTTGGGAATGTGGTATTGATTGGATTTTGGGGTTTATTCTACAGGCTGTGCCCTGTGTTGTGGATAAATTCTTCAGCATGTATTGCTCTCTCTAATTGGATTTTAAATAACAAGTACCCGAAGAGTTTGTTCTGCTACTGGAAATTTTACCTGTATTGAAACCATTCCAGTGACTAATAATGTAACCCCCTCCTATGCTATTAATGTCAATGCCTTTTAAAAGTACCTGAAAATAGTTAAATAACAAATGTAATATAGTACTACACCAAGGAAAGATGGTATTAAATATCACTGAGGCTGGGAAGGCATTGCAGTGGGATCTAGTATGTTTGGAGATTCAGAATTTCCTGAATGACCAGCTGATGGCCATTTGGAGTGATCTTGAGTACCAGACTTGGCCCACTGCCCTTACAGACACATCAGGAGTACCATCTGATCTGTGGTCATGGAGATATACTAAAGACTTTCTGGGTGGAAGTGTAAACATTTACAGTGCTCCTTCCAAGCATTTGGACTGGGGGGTGTGGGCTTCCACATACCGAATCCTGACGGGTCCATGGGGAGGATGCACATGGGACTGGATTATTCACCGAAACATCTGGGAAATTAGACCACTTGGTATACCTAACTGATTTATAGTCAGTGCCCCAATCCCTTAGTTGTCAGACAAACAGGATTCCACTCTTTTGTCCGTGCACTCATTCCTGGATTGTGGGTGGCTAAGCTCAAGAGAGCAGTTGTAAATATTTCTGCAGAGCTTGAAAAAAAACCGCTAATGCATTAATAGACGCTTTCCAAAAGTTGCAACGAAAGACTGATGAAGTAGCAGAAGTAACTTTGCAAAATAGACGTGTGCTAAATGCCATGAATGCTGAATTAGAGAGGGGCTTGTGCTCGCATTGGGGAAAAATGTTGCGTTGCTGTTAATCACTCTGGCTTAATTGACAAAGATTTACAAGCTATTAAGAATGTTGCTGTTGTTTTCCATGCTATATCTCTTGATCACACTTTTAGTTTTAAGGACCTCCACTCAGATCTTGGGTCATGGTTTACTAGCCTCCCCCGTACAATTGTTAAATGGATATGTGTCCCAAGAGTCCCATTATGGTCCTCTAGGGACAAAGGGGGGATTGTTAGGCCTGAATAAAGATATAGCAGACAAAACCAGGTATGCCAACCTGACCAAAGTCAGGCTAACAGAGGTTTGTGGGTAATCCCTGAGTGGAAAACACTGAGAAGCAGCAGCATGTCTCACAAGCGCTGGGAAAAAGTGAGATAAGAGAGAAGCTGCATTCCTGGCATAGTACCAGATGTGCTGTGTTCGGGCAGCTCCTTCGAAGAACTGATAAGAGTCCTAGTTTCCCAGCCTCCTTGTTTTCGCTCCCTGGTTTTGTTCTTTGTTTGTTTTTAACTCCCCTACATTTCTAACTTTAGGCATGCATGTATACTAAAGGTGTCTAGTTTCTAGTTGTTAGAAGAAGGGGGTGGGTTGCTCCAGTGAATAATTTATGACGCGACGGAACTGTCTACATAGGCTTATACTAAGATGTAAAGAGCAGGCTGGTTCTGTCTGGAGACGAGCTGCTCTCTATTGATGCGTGCACTTGTCAATAAAGAGCTTTTGATCGGACCTTGCTGGTGTTGCCTGTCTCTCTCGCGGTCAGACAACGAACTTTGCCGTCTGGGTTAGAGTCCCTGACATAAGTATAATCTAATATCTCATTGAAAGGTGACAGGGCCAGAAAGAGTTAATTAACTCACCTCACCGACTGACCTGACCCGTGGGTGAACCTTGAAAACTGGTTAACAAGATATGTAAATGAACAGAGCTTTGAAATGCAAGTCTGCAGTGTTAGAGGTAGAAGGGGAGGTGTTTGCTCAGGTCTTGTGATGTCAGCAAACAAGTCTTGTCTGTTGCTATAGTTTTAATTCAAAGAGCAAAAAAAGAATATTAACATTTATGATGATACTTGAGTGAAATAGTATTATTGTCTGTGTCTCTTTGAAGGTTGTGGTAATCTGTATCTGAACTGTTTGATGGATGTACTAATTGCCAGGATGTTTGGAAGAAGAGTTAAGCCTATTGTTTTCTCAGGCTGAAAGGCTGCTGGAAATGTTTAAGAACCTGGGACACGATCCTTCTTCATCTCAGATCTGCTTTGGGTTTCACGAGGGGGAAACCTTAAGCCACAAGGATTGAGATCCCCAGTCATTGACTGGAGCCACCCTGAATATGGACATTGGATTATAACCTATGGACTATTTCTAAAAGGACTTTTGGCAACTACAAGCTCATCTCTACTTTGTATCTGAACCTCAAAAATTGAATTCAAGTCTATATGTCTATGAATCTTTTAACCAACACTCACTCTCTCTCTTTTCTTTTCTAATAAATTTTAGCTTAGTTAATAAGAATTGGCTATAGCATGTATTTTAGGTAAAATCTAAGTTATAATTGAACCTGGTTATGTGGCTGATCCTTTGGGATCGGAAGAATCGTTTCTTTTATATGATGAAGTAAGATTTTCAGGAATCATCATCATATCTAACAGGTGTGTCTGGACGGAGGCCTGAGGTTGGGTACTTTAAGGGAACTGCGTGGTTTAAACTTCTAAGTAACCAGTGAGGTACTACAGAAGCTGTTTTGTGCTGGCTTGGTAAATCTAAGTATTGAAATAACCAGCAGCGTTTGGGATTTGTCTGCCCTGTTTTGTCTGCAATTCACTCTGATTGAGTGAGCTGAGCTGGCTCCCATGGGCAGCACCGTCACACCTACAGCCAGGCTGCAGAGGTCCGGGGGATCTTAGGGGCCTTGGGGTGCACAGATACCTATGTCCAGGCCATAGCGGTTCCTGGGGGGCTTAGAGAGTTTGGGGGTGACACAGATACCAATCTCCATGCTCTAGGGTCCCATGGGGGCTTAGAGGGTTCGTGGGGGGCACATATTCCTACATCCAGGCTGTAGGGTTACCAGGGGGGCTTAGGGGGTTAGTGGGGGGCAAAGATACCTACGTCCAGGCTGGAGGCATCCTGGGAGTCTTAGGGGATTTGTGGGGGCCAAAGACACCTATGATGTCCAGGCTGTAGGGGTACCAGTGGGTTTTAGGGGTTCGAGTGGGCACAGATACGTATGTCCAGGCTGTATCGTTCCCAGGGGGGGTTAGAGGTTTCGTGAGGGGCACAGATATCTACGTCCAGATTGTAGATGTCCCGGGAGGGGGGGGTTAGGGGGGTTGTGGGGGTGCAAATACCTATGTCCAGGCTGTAGGGGTTCCTGGGGGCTTAGAGGGTTTCTGAGGGGCGCATATACCTACGTGCACACTGGAGTGTCGCAAGGGGCTTATGGAGTCTATATGGGGTACAGATACCAATGTTCTGGCTGTATAGGTCCCTCGGGGGCTTAGGGGGTTTGTGGGGGGCACAGATACCTAAGTTCAGGCTGGAGGGATCTCTGAGTGTCTTAGGTGTTTGGTGGGAGGCACAGATACCTACGTCCAGGCTGCAGGGGTCTCGGAGGGGCTTAGGGTCTGTCACGGAGTGTGGGGGAGTCCGGTCCTGCACCCCTCTTCCTGGGACTCACAGTGACTCTCAGCCAGCCAGTAAAACAGAAGGTTTACTGGACAACAGGAGCGAAGGATACAGCAGAGCTTGGAGGCACAAGCAGGACCCCACAATCAAGTCCCTCTAGGGGTTCAGGAAACTTAGTTCCCAGTTTGGGAATCCCTGAATTCCAACCACCCAGACCAAAAGCGAAACTGAACTAACCCAACTCCCTCCAGCTGGCCATTTGCTGTGTCCAGCTTCCCGGGCAAAGGTGCTGACCCCTCCCCGCGCCTAGTTCAGGTTACAGGCTGAGCACGTGTCTGGTCCTAAAGTCACCCCCTGCTCTCCCATCCCCCAAACAGACAGTCCCTACTCCATCACAGTAATGCCCAGAGCATTTCCCGCATGGAGCAACAGTGACACCATGTGGCCACGCACGGTAACGCACAGAACATTTCCCATATGGAGCAACAGTGTCACCGTGTGGCCAGGCAGTGTAATGCACAGAGCATTTCTCTCATAGAGGAACAGTGACAACATGTGGCCATGCAGGGTAATGCACAGAGTATCACGCCTATGTAGAGGCTGTAGAGATCCCTGGGGGACTTAGGGGTCATGGGGGGCACAGATAGCTACGTCCAGGCTGGAGACATTCTGGTGGGCATTAGGGGCTTCATGAGGGGCACAAATATCTACGTCAGGGCTGGAGAGGTCCCTGGATGGCTTAGGGGTTTGTGGTGAGCATAGATACATACGTCCATGCTGTAGTGGTCCCTGGGGGTTTAAGGAGTTGGTAAGGGTCACAGAAACCTACGTATGGTCTGGAGGGGTCCCTGGGGGACTTAAGGGTTTGTGTTTGCGCAGATGCCTACGTACCGGTTGGATGGGGCCCTGGGGAGCTTAGGGGGTTTGTGTGGCGTACACATAGCTATAACCAGGCTGGTGGGGGCCCTATGGGTCTTAGAAGGCTGGTGGGGGGCAGAGATACCTATGTAGGGACTGGAGAAGTCCTGGGGAGGGCTTTGGGGGTTCCTGGAAGTCACAAATATCTACGTCCAGGCTGGAGGAGTTCTGGGGGTATTAGGGAGTTGTGCGGGGGCATAGATACCTATATCGAGGCTGTAGGGGTCCTGGGGTTGCTTTGGGGAATTTTGGGGTACAGATACCTACTTCCATGCTGTAGGGGTCGCTGGGAGGATCAGTGGATTCGTGAGGGTGCACAGATATCTACCTCCGGTCTATAGGGATCCTGGGGGGGGGCTTAGGGGTTTGTAAGGGGCACAGATACATTCATCCAGGCAAGAGGGGTCCTAGGGACCTTAGGGGATTCATACTGGGCACAGATACCTGCGCCTAGGCTGGAGGGGTTTTGGGGGTCTTAGGAGGGTTGTGTGGGCACAGATACCTATGTCGATGCTGGAGGGGTCCTGTCATGTCTTAGCGGATTCGTGGGGTCAGAGATACCTACATCTAGGCTGGAGGGGTTCCGGGGGGACTAGGTGTGTTTGAGGAGGGGAACAGATACCTACATCCTGATGGTAGGTGGCCCTGGGTAGCTTAGGCGGTTTTTGTCGGTCACAGATACAAACATCCATGCTGTAGGGGTCCCGAGGGACTTTGTGGGGCTCTAGGGGTCACAGATACCTAGCTACAGTCTGGAAGGTTCCTGTGGGTATTAAGGGGTGTGTGGGGTATACAGATGCCTACATCTGGGCTTGTGGGTTCCCTGGGCGGCTTAGAGGTTTGTGGAGAGCACAGATACCATTATCCAGGCTAGGTGGGTTCTGGTGGGATTAGGGGGTTGTGGGGGGCACAGATACCTATGTAAGCAGAAGCAGGATGAACTCTACCCTCACATCTGGTGGTGAATTATGGCAAGTGTGGAAAAGGATTTCAGGGTCTGATCATGTTTGCATAGACACACTCACCGTGCGTGACACGGCCATGGCAGCCTGGGATGGTTACTTTGGCAGCTATGGTATCCCCAGTTTACTTGTTGTTGGGGTGTGACATGTGGACTGTTGTCACCCTGATTGTGTGGATGAGGAACTGTGAAAAAGCTTTGAGACAGGGATTCTCACCATCAGTTGAATGGCACTCACTAGACAAGGGAGTGGGCTCCTTGGGTGAGCTAGAGTCACCAATTGCACTTTTTTTTCTTTTAACAGTTGAATAGCAGTGTTGATTTTTTATTCTCTTAAAAGTTAAATTTCTAGGTTCTTGAGCTGAAATCACTGAAAATATGGGTTAGCTTATGGGGGACTCTGAAACTGTATTGCCCAACACAGTAGTTGGTAGACAGGAGCAGTTTTTGGGAGTGTCCCACGGAGTGAGATGAGTCTAGCAATTTTGGGGGACAGCTGGAGCAGAACACAGGTCGGCTGGCAGAGCATCTGGTGGACCGAGCTGAGCAGTTTGTGGGGAAGGCAAAAGCAGAATCCCATGGAGAGGCAGAGCAGTCAGCAGTGGACCACATAAGGTGCCCCTTTCTACTCAGGCTGGCAGGGGGAAAAACCCTGCAGATAGACTCTTGAACTCTGGGGTTGCGCAACTGTGGGTGATTTTGGGGTTGCTGGACTCTTGAAACGTTGGAGATATTGGACTTTGGAGCCTTGGGGTGATTTGGGGATTGCTGGAATCATGAGCCCAGGGAAAAGGACACGGCCTAGTTGAGGTGTTTTCCCAATTTAATGCAATGTTGTTTATCTCACGTTATTAAACATTTTCTGCTACACCCAGACTCTGTGCTTGCGAGAGGGGAAGTATTGCCTCTTTGAGGCACCTAGGAGTGCGTATGTAAAATTTTCCCATGTCACTGGGTGGGGGCTCGAGCTGGTTTGCATTACATTGTAGGCAAGGGACCCCTATGTATTGAACCCAGTCCTTGCTGCTATCAGTTCAGCCTGGCAGAAGGGTTCCACCTACGTCCAGGCTCAAGGGGTCCCTGGGGGGCTTAGGGAGTTCGTGGGGGGCACAGATATCTAGGTCCAGGCTGTAGGGGGTCGGGGGGGGCTCAGGAGTTTGGTGGGGGCCACAGATACCTACGTCCAGGCTGCAGGGGTCCCAGAGGGACTTAGGGGGTGTCACGTAGTGTGGTGGAATCTGGCCCTGCACCCCTCTTCCTGGGACACACAGTGACTCAGCCAGCCAGTAAAACAGAAGGTTTTTTTGGCCAACAGGAACGAAGGATACAGCAGGGCTTTTGGGCACAACCAGGACCCCTCAATCGAGTCCTTCTGGGGGTTCAGGAAGCTTAGTTCCCAGTTTGGGATTCCCTGAATTCCAACAACCCAGCTCCAAACCAAAACTGAACTAACTCCCTCCAGCCAGCCCCTTCCTTTATTCAGCTTCCTGGGCAAAGCTGATGACCCCCTCCCAGCTGCCTAGCTTAAGTTACAGGCTTAGGTCCTGTCCCTCACCTATAGTCACCCGCTGCTCTCCCATCCCCCACACAGACAGTCCCCACTCCATCACAGTAATGCCCAGAGCATTTCACGCATGGAGCAACAGTAACTCTGCGTGGCCATGCAGGGTAATGCACAGAGCATTTCCTGCATGGAGCAAGAGTGACACCGTGTGGCCAGGCAGGGTAATGCACAGAGCATTTCCACGCATGGAGCAACAGTGGCACCGTGTGGCCACAGAGGGTAATACACAGAGCATTTCACCGCATGGAGCAACAGTGACACCATGTGGTCACGCAGGGTAATGCACAGAGCATTTCCACGCATGGAGCAACAGTGGCACCGTGTGGCCACGCAGGCTAAAGCATAGAACATTTCCTGCATGGAGCAACAGTGACACCATGTGGTCACGCAGGATAATGCACAGAGCATTTCCTGCATGGAGCAACAGTGACAGCGCGTGGCCACAGAGGGTAATACACAGAGCATTTCCCCGCATGGAGCAACAGTGACACCGCGTGGCCACAGAGGGTAATGCACAGAGCATTTCCTGCATGGAGCAACAGTGACACCATGTGGTCACGCAGGGTAATGCACAGAGCATTTCCTGCATGGAGCAACAGTAACACCGTGTGGCCACAGAGGGTAATACACAGAGCATTTCCCCGCATGGAGCAACAGTGACACCATGTGGTCACTCAGGGTAATGCACAGAGCATTTCCTGCATGGAGCAACAGTGACACCATGTGGTCACGCAGGGTAATGCACAGAGCATTTCCCCGCATGGAGCAACAGTGACACCGTGTGGCCACACAGGGTAATGCACAGAGCATCGCACCTACGTGGAGGCTATAGAGATCCCTCGAGGGCTTACGGGGGTTCGTAGGGTCACAGATATCTACATCCAGTATGGGCGGGACCCTGGGAGAGTTAGCGGGGTTGTGAGGGGCATAGGTACTTGCGTCCAGGCTGTAGAGGTCCTGGTGGGGATTAAAGGCTTCCTGGAAGACAGCAATATCTACGTCCAGGCTGAAGGGGTCCCTGGACGCTTAGGGGGTTGTGGTGAGCACAGTGATCCCTGGGGGTATAGGGACTTGGTGAGGGGCACAGATACCTATGTATATCCTGGAGGGGTCCCTGGGGGGGGGCTTAGTGGTACTGTAGGAGACACAGATACCTACGTCTAGGCTATAGGCATTCTGGGGGGGCTTAGGGCTTTGGGGGGGCACAGATACCTACATCCAGTCTGGAGGGGTCCCGGGGGGCTTAGGTGGTTTGTGGGGAGGGGCACAGATATGTACATCCAGGCTGGAGAGGTTCCGGAGAGGATTAGGGGTTTTTGCGGATGGCAGACATACCTATCTCCATACTCTAGGGGTCCCGGGAGGCTTAGGGCTGGATGTGTCCCGAGGAGCTTAGAGGGTTTGTGGGGTGCTCAGACACCTGTGTCCAGGCTGTAGGGAACCCTGGGGGCTTAGGGGGTTCGTGGGGGTCACAGGTAGTTACGTCCAGGCTGAAGGGGTAATGGGAGTGCTTAAGGGATCGGGGCTGACACAGATACCTACGTCCAGGGTCTAGGGGTCCCGAGGGGATTGGGGTTTGAGGGGGGAACAGATACCTACGTCATAGCTGGAGGTGTCTTGGGTGGTTTAGGAGGTTCGTTGGAGTCACAGATACCTAAGTCCAGGCTGTAGGGGTTCCTGGGGCATTCAGGGATTTCTGGGGGTCACAGATACCTACGTGCAGACTGGAGGGGTCCTGGAGCTCTTAGGAGATTTATGGGGGGCACAGATACCAACATACTGGCTGTAAAGTTCCCTGGGGGGCTTTGTGGGTTCCTGGGGCACAGATACCAATGTCCTGGCTGTAGATGTTCCTGGGGTACATAGAGGGGATGTGGTCGCACATAACCCTACATCCAGGCTGTCGGGGTCCCGGGGGCCCCTGGCCAAATTGGGTCCCCCTGGAAAAGTCTCCCTCACGGTGGCCCCAGGGCTGGAGGAGCTCCCACTCCCTGATATGGCGCAGAGGCTGCAGCAGGGGCACAGAGCTTCTCTGGTGTCAGGGCCACAGCGGGGCAGGGGTAAAGGAGTGAGACCAGAGAAGCTCTGTGCCCCTGCTGCAGCCCCCAGGTAATAGAAGGGAGTGGGAGCTCTTCCAGCCCTGAGGCCACCGTGGAGGAACATCTACAGCCAGGACATTGGTATCTGTCCTACATTAGAAGCAAGAGGAAGACTAAGGACAGGGTAGGCCCACTGCTCAGTGAGGAGGGGGAAACCGTAACGGGAGACTTGGAAATGGCAGAGATGCTTAATGACTTCTTTGTTTCAGTCTTCACTGAGAAGTCTGAAGGAATGTCTAGTATAGTGAATGCTTACGGGAAGAGGGTAGGTTTAGAAGAGAAAATAAGGAAAGAGCAAGTAAAAAATCACTTAGAAAAGTTAGATGCCTGCAAGTCACCAGGGCCTGATGAAATGCATCCTAGAATACTCAAGGAGTTAATAGAAGAGGTATCTGAGCCTCTAGCTATTATCTTTGGGAAATCATGGGAGACGGGGGAGATTCCAGAAGACTGGAAGGGGGCAAATATAGTGCCCATCTATAAAAAGGGAAATAAAAACAACCCAGGAAACTACAGACCAGTTAGTTTAACTTCTGTGCCAGGGAAGATAATGGAGCAGGTAATCAAAGAAATCATCTCCAAACACTTGGAAGGTGGTAAGGTGATAGGGAATAGCCAGCATGGATTTGTAAAGAACAAATCGTGTCAAACTAATCTGATAGCGTTCTTTGATAGGATAACGAGCCTTGTGGATAAGGGAGAAGCGGTGGATGTGATATACCTAGACTTTAGTAAGGCATTTGATACGGTATCGCATGATATTCTTATAGATAAACTAGGAAAGTACAATTTAGATGGGGCTACTATAAGGTGGGTGCATAACTGGCTGGATAACAGTACTCAGAGAGTAGTTGTTAATGGCTCCCAATCCTGCTGGAAAGGTATAACAAGTGGGGTTCCGCAGGGGTCTGTTTTGGGACCGGATCTGTTCAATATCTTCATCAACGATTTAGATGTTGGCATAGAAAGTACGCTTATTAAGTTTGCGGATGATACCAAACTGGGAGGGATTGCAACTGCTTTGGAGGACAGGGTCAAAATTCAAAATGATCTGGACAAATTGGAGAAATGGTCTGAGGTAAACAGGATGAAGTTCAATAAAGATAAATGCAAAGTGCTCCACTTAGGAGGGAACAATCAGTTTCACACATACAGAATGGGAAGAGACTGTCTAGGAAGGAGTATGGCAGAAAGACATCTAGGGGTCGTAGTAGACCACAAGCTTAATATGAGTCAACAGTATGATACTGTTGCAAAAAAAGCAAACGTGATTCTGGGATGCATTAACAGGTGTGTTGTAAACAAGACACGAGAAGTCATTCTTCCGCTTTACTCTGCGCTGGTTAGGCCTCAACTGGAGTATTGTGTCCAGTTCTGGGCACCACATTTCAAGAAAGATGTGGAGAAATTGGAGAGGGTCCAGAGAAGAGCAACAAGAATGATTAAAGGTCTTGAGAACGACCTATGAAGGAAGGCTGAAGGAATTGGGTTTGTTTAGTTTGGAAAAGAGAAGACTGAGAGGGGACATGATAGCAGTTTTCAGGTATCTAAAAAGGTGTCATCAGGAGGAGGGAGAAAACTTGTTCACCTTAGCCTCCAATGATAGAACAAGAAACAATGGGCTTAAACTGCAGCAAGGGAGATTTAGGTTGGACATTAGGAAAAAGTTCCTAACTGTCAGGGTAGTTAAACACTGGAATAGATTGCCTAGGGAAGTTGTGGAATCTCCATCTGTGGAGATATTTAAGAGTAGGTTAGATAAATGTCTATTAGGGATGGTGTAGACAGTATTTGGTCCTGCCATGAGGGCAGGGGACTGGACTCGATGACCTCTCGAGGTCCCTTCCAGTCCTAGAGTCTATGAGTCTATGAGTAATCTGTGCCCCCCATAAACCACCTAATCCCCACGGGAACCCCTACAGCCAGGATGTTGGTATCTGTCCCACTATAAATCTCCTAAGCCCTCTGGAACCCTTCCAGTCTGAACGTAGGTATCTGTGACCCCCAGAAATCCCCGAATACCCCAGGAACCCCTACAGCCTGGACTTAGGTATCTGTGACTCCAACGAACCTCCTAAACCACCCAGGACCCCTTCAGCTAGGACGTAGGCATCTGTTCCCCCCTCAACCCCCAATCCCCTCGGAACCCCTAGACCCTGGACGTAGGTATCTGTGTCCGCCCCGATTCCCTACGCACCCCCATTACCCCTTTAGCCTGGACGTAGGTATCTGTACTCCCACAAACCCCCTAAACGTCCCAGCGACCCCTTCAGCCTGGAAGTCCCTATCTGTGACACCCACGAACCTCTAACCTCTCAGGGATCCCTACAGCCTGGACACAGGTGTCTGAGCACCCCACAAACCCCCTAAGCTCCTCGGGACACATCCAGCCTGGATGTATCTGAGCCCCCAGTGAACCGCCTAATCTTCTCGGGACACCGACAGCCTGTACCTAGGTATCTGTGCCCCCCACAAACCCCCTATAACCCCCAGGACCCATCCAGACTAGATGTAGGTATCTGCACCCCCACAGCCTCCCTGGGACTCCTACAGCCTGGAGGTTTGTATCTGTGCCCCTCATGAAACCCCAACCCCCCCGTCCCCTCCAGACTGGACATAAGTATCTGTGCACCCCACGAACCCATAAGCAGCTGTAGGGACGCCTACAGCATTGACTTAGGTATCTAGGGCCCCCCAAAACCCCCTAAGCCCACCAGGGACCCCTATAGCCTAGAGATAAGCATCTGTGCTCCCTGAACCCCATAAGCCCCCCCTGGACCCATCCAGTCTGGACTTAGGTATCTGTGCCCCACATGAACCCGCTAAGCCCCCCAGGGACCCTCCAGCCTGGATGCAGATATCTGTGCCCAACACAAATGGCGTAAGCCCCCCCCCCGGAACCCTCCAGCCTGAACCTAGGTATCTGTGCCCCGCCAACACACTAATTCCCCCTGGAAGACCTATTGCCTGGAAGTAGGTATCTCTGCCCCCCACAAACCCCCTAAGCCTCCCAGGGACCCCTACAGCCTAGACGTAGGTATCTCTGCCACCCAGAAAACCCCTAATCCACCCAGGGAACCCTACAGCATGGACCTAGATATCTGTGCCCCCCAGGAACTCCCTATACCCCCCAGGAACCACTCCAACCTGGACATAGATATCTGTGCCTCCCAAAAAACCCTAAGCCCCCCGGGACCCCTAGAGTATGGAGATAGGTATCTCTGCCATCCGCAAAAAACCCTAATCCTCTCCGGAACCTCTCCAGCCTGGATGTACATATCTGTGCCCCTCCCCACAAACCACCTAAGCCCCCCGGGCCCCCTACAGCCTGGATGTAGGTATCTGTGCCCCCCAAATCCCTAAGCACCCCAGAATGCCTATAGCCTGGACGTAGGTATCTGTGTCTCCTACAGTTCCACTAAGCCCCCCCCCAGGAACCCCTCCAGGACATACATAGGTATCTGTGCCCCTCACCAAGTCCCTATAGCCCCAGGGATCACTGTGCTCACCACAACCCCCTAAGCGTCCAGGGACCCCTTCAGCCTGGACGTAGATATTGCTGTCCTCCAGGAAGCCTTTAATCCCCACCAGGACCTCTACAGCCTGGATGCAAGTACCTATGCCCCTCACAACCCCCCTAACTCTCCCAGGGTCCCGCCCATACTGGATGTAGATATCTGTGACCCTACGAACCCCCGTAAGCCCTCGAGGGATATCTACAGCCTCCACATAGGTGCAATGCTCTGTGCATTACCCTGTGTGGCCACACGGTGTCACTGTTGCTCCATGCAGGAAATGCTCTGGGCATTACCCTGCATGGCCACACGGTGTCACTCTTGCTCCATGCAGGAAATGCTCTGTGCATTACCCTGCGTGGCCACACAGTGTCACTGTTGCTCCATGCAGGAAATGCTCTGGGCATTACCCTGCATGGCCACACGGTGTCACTCTTGCTCCATGCAGGAAATGCTCTGTGCATTACCCTGTATGGCCACATGGTGTCACTGTTGCTCCACGGGGGAAATGCTCTGGGCATTACTGTGATGGAGTGGGGACTGTCTGTGTGGGGGATGGGAGAGCAGCGGGTGACTTTAGGTGAGGGACAGGACCTAAGCCTGTAACTTAAGGTAGGCAGCTGGGAGGGGATCAGCACCTTTGCCCAGGAAGCTGAATAAAGGAAGGGGCTGGCTGGAGGGAGTTAGTTCAGTTTTGGTTTGGAGCTGGGTTGTTGGAATTCAGGGAATCCCAAACTGGGAACTAAGCTTCCTGAACCCCCAGAAGGACTCGATTGAGGGGTCCTGGTTGTGCCCAAAAGCCCTGCTGTATCCTTCGTTCCTGTTGGCCAAAAAAACCTTCTGTTTTACTGGCTGGCTGAGTCACTGTGTGTCCCAGGAAGAGGGGTGCAGGGCCAGATTCCACCACACTACGTGACACCCTCTAAGTCCCTCTGGGACCCCTGGAGCCTGGACGTAGGTATCTGTGGCCCCCACCAAACTCCTGAGTCCCCCCCCGACCCCCGACAGCCTGGACCTAGATATCTGTGCCCCCCACGAACTCCCTAAGCCCCCCAGGGACCCCTTGAGCCTGGACGTAGGTGGAACCCTTCTGCCAGGCTGAACTGATAGCAGCAAGGACTGGGTTCAATACATAGGGGTCCCTTGCCTACAATGTAATGCAAACCAGCTCGAGCCCCCACCCAGTGACATGGGAAAATTTTACATACGCACTCCTAGGTGCCTCAAAAAGGCAATACTTCCCCTCTCGCAAGCACAGAGTCTGAGTGTAGCAGAAAATGTTTAATAACGTGAGATAAACAACATAGCATTAAATTGGGAAAACACCTCAACTAGGCCGTGTCCTTTTCCCTGGGCTCATGAGTCCAGCAATCCCCAAATCACCCCAAGGCTCCAAAGTCCAATATCTCCAACGTTCAAGAGTCCAGAAACCCCAAAATCACCCACAGTTGCGCAACCCCAGAGTTCAAGAGTCTATCTGCAGGGTTTTTCCCCCTGCCAGCCTGAGTAGAAAGGGGCACCTTATGTGGTCCACTGCTGACTGCTCTGCCTCTCCATGGGATTCTGCTTTTGCCTTCCCCACAAACTGCTCAGCTCGGTCCACCAGCTGCTCTGCCAGCTGACCTGTGTTCTGCTCCAGCTATCCCCCAAAACTGCCAGACTCACCTCACTCCGTGGGACACTCCCACAAACTGCTCCTGTCTGCCAACTACTGTGTTCTGCAATACAGTTTCAGAGTCCCCCACAAGCTAACCCATCTTTTCAGTGATTTCAGCTCAAGAACCTAGAAATTCAACTTTTAAGAGAATAAAAAATCAACATTGTGATTCAACTGTTAAAAGAAAAAAAGTGCAATTGGTGATTCTAGCTCACCCAAGGAGCCCACTCCCTTGTCTAGTGAGTGCCACTCAACTGATGGTGAGAATCCCTGTCTCAAAGCTGTTTCACAGTTCCTCATCCACACAATCAGGGTGACAACACTCCACATCTCACACCCCAACAACAAATAAACTGGGGATACCATAGCTGCCAAAGTAACCATCCCAGGCTGCCGTGACCGTGTCACGCATGGTGAGTGTGTCTATGCAAACATGATCAGACCCTGAAATCCTTTTCCACACTTGCCATAATTCACCACCAGATGTGAGGGTAGAGTTCATCCTGCTTCTGCTTACATAGGTATCTGTGCCCCCCACAACCTCCTAATCCCACCAGAACCCATCTAGCCTGGATAATGGTATCTGTGCTCTCCACAAACCTCTAAGCCCCCCAGGGAACCCACAAGCCCAGATGTAGGCATCTGTATGCCCCACACACCCCTTACTACCCACAGGAACCTTCCAGACTGTAGGTAGGTATCTGTGACCCCTAGAGCCCCACAAAGTCCCTCGGGACCCCTACAGCATGGATGTTTGTATCTGTGACCGACAAAAAACGCCTAAGCTACCCAGGGCCACCTACCATCAGGATGTAGGTATCTGTTCCCCCCACAAACACACCTAATCCCCCCGGAACCCCTCCAGCCTAGATGTAGGTATCTCTGACCCCACGAATCCACTAAGACATGACAGGACCCCTCCATCATCGACATAGGTATCTGTGCCCACACAACCCTCCTAAGACCCCCAAAACCCCTCCAGCCTAGACGCAGGTATCTGTGCCCAGCATGAACCCCCTAAGGTCCCTAGGACCCCTCTTGCCTGGATGAATGTATCTGTGCCCCTTACAAACCCCTAAGCCCCCCCCAGGATCCCTATAGACCGGACGTAGATATCTGTGCACCCTCACGAACCCACTGATCCTCCCAGCGACCCCTACAGCATGGAAGTAGGTATCTGTACCCCAAAATTCCCCAAAGCAACCCCAGGACCCCTACAGCCTCGATATAGGTATCTGTGCCCCCGCACAACTCCCTAATACCCCCAGAACTCCTCCAGCCTGGACGTAGATATTTGTGACTTCCAGGAACCCCCAAAGCCCTCCCCAGGACTTCTCCAGTCCCTACATAGGTATCTCTGCCCCCCACCAGCCTTCTAAGACCCATAGGGCCCCCACCAGCCTGGTTATAGCTATGTGTACGCCACACAAACCCCCTAAGCTCCCCAGGGCCCCCTCCAACCGGTACGTAGGTATCTGCGCAACCACAAACCCTTAAGTCCCCCAGGGACCCCTCCAGACCATACGTAGGTTTCTGTGACCCTTACCAACTCCTTAAACCCCCAGGGACCACTACAGCATGAACGTATGTATCTATGCTCACCACAACCCCCTAAGCCATCCAGGGACCTCTCCAGCCCTGACGTAGATATCTGTGCCCCTCATGAAGCCCCTAATGCCCACCAAAATGTCTCCAGCCTGGACGTAGCTATCTGTACCCCTCATGACCCGTAAGTCCCCCAGGGACCTCTACAGCCTCTACATAGGCGTGATGCTCTGTGCATTACCCTGCATGGCCACATGTTGTCACTGTTCCTCTATGAGAGAAATGCTCTGTGCATTACTCTGCGTGGCCACATGGAATCACTGTTGCTCCATCCAGGAAATGCTCTGTGCATTTCCCTGCATGGCCACATGGTGTCACTGTTGCTCCATGCAGGAAATGCTCTGTCCATTACCTGGTGTGGTCACAAGGTGTCAATGTTGCTTCATGCAGGAAATGCTCTGTGCATTACCGTGTGTGGCCACACGGTGCCACTGTTGCTCCATGCAGGAAATGCTCTGTGCGTTACCATACGTGGCCACACGGTGTCACTCTTGCTCCACGGGGGAAATGCTCTGGGCATTACCCTGTATGGCCACACAGTGTTACTGTTGCTCCATGCGCGAAATGCTCTGGGCATTACTGTGATGGAGTGGGGACTGTCTGTGTGGGGGATGGGAGAGCAGCAGGTGACTTTAGGTGAGGGACAGGACCTAAGCCTGTTACTTAAGCTAGGCAGCGGGGAGGGGGTCAGCACCTTTGCCCAGGAAGCTGAATAAAGGAAGGGGCTGGCTGGAGGGAGTTAGTTCAGTTTTGGTTTGGAGCTGGGTTGTTGGAATTCAGGGAATCCCAAACTGGGAACTAAGCTTTCTGAACCCCCAGAAGGACTCGATTGAGGGGTCCTGGTTGGGCCCAAAAGCCCTGCTGTATCCTTCGTTCCTGTTGGCCAAAAAAACCTTCTGTTTTACTGGCTGGCTGAGTCACTGTGTGTCCCAGGAAGAGGGGTGCAGGGCCAGATTCCACCACACTACGTGACACCCCCTAAGTCCCTCTGGTACCCCTGCAGCCTGGACGTATGTATCTATGCTCACCACAACCCCCTAAGCCATCTAGGGACCTCTCCAGCCCTGACGTAGATATTTGTGCCCCTCATGAAACCCCTAATGCCCACCAGAATGTCTCCAGCCTGGACGTAGCTATCTGTGCCCCCCACGACCCCTAAGCCCCCCAGGGATCTCTACAGCCTCTACATAGGCGTGATGCTCTGTGCATTACCCTGCATGGCCACATGTTGTCACTGTTCCTCTATGAGAGAAATGCTCTGTGCATTACCCTGCGTGGCCACATGGAATCACTGTTGCTCCATGCGGGAAATGCTCTGTGCATTACCCAGTGTGGCCACACGGTGTCACTGTGGCTCCATGCGGGAAATGCTCTGTGCATTACTGTGATGGAGAAGGGACTGTCTGTGCAGGGGATGGGAGAGCAGGGGGTGACTTTAGGACCGGACACGTGCTCAGCCTGTAACCTGAGCTAGGCAGGGGGAGGGGTCAGCACCTTTGCCCGGGAAGCTGGACACAGCAAATGGCCAGCTGGAGGGAGTTGGGTTAGTTCAGTTTCGGTTTTGGTCTGGGTGGTTGGAATTCAGGGATTCCCAAACTGGGAACTAAGTTTCCTGAACCCCTAGAAGGACTTGATTGTGGGGTCCTGCTTGTGCCTCCAAGCTCTGCTGTATCCTTCGCTCCTGTTGTCCAATTAACCTTCTGTTTTACTGGCTGGCTGAGAGTCACTGTGAGTCCCAGGAGGAGGGGTGCAGGACCGGACTCCCCCACACTCCGTGACAGACCCTAAGCCCCTCCGAGACCCCTGCAGCCTGGACGTAGGTATCTGTGCCTCCCACCAAACACCTAAGACACTCAGAGATCCCTCCAGCCTGAACTTAGGTATCTGTGCCCCCCACAAACCCCCTAAGCCCCCGAGGGACCTATACAGCCAGAACATTGGTATCTGTACCCCATATAGACTCCATAAGCCCCTTGCGACACTCCAGTGTGCACGTAGGTATATGTGCCCCTCAGAAACCCTCTAAGCCCCCAGGAACCCCTACAGCCTGGACATAGGTATTTGCACTCCCACAACCCCCCTAACCCCCCCCCTCCCGGGACATCTACAATCTGGACGTAGATATCTGTGCCCCTCACGAAACCTCTAACCCCCCCTGGGAACGATACAGCCTGGACATACGTATCTGTGCCCACTTGAACCCCTAAAACCCACTGGTACCCCTACAGCCTGGACATCATAGGTGTCTTTGGCCCCCACAAATTCCCTAAGACTCCCAGGATGCCTCCAGCCTGGACGTAGGTATCTTTGCCCCCCACTAACCCCCTAAGCCCCCCTGGTAACCCTACAGCCTGGATGTAGGAATATGTGCCCCCCACGAATCCTCTAAGCCCCCATGGGACCCTAGAGCATGGAGATTGGTATCTGTGTCCCCCCCAAACTCTCTAAGCCCCCCAGGGACCGCTATGGCCTGGACAAAGGTATCTGTGCACCCCAAGGCCCCTAAGATCCCCCGGACCTCTGCAGCCTGGCTGTAGGTGTGACGGTGCTGCCCGTGGGAGCCAGCTCAGCTCACTCAATCAGAGTGAATTGCAAACAAAACAGGGCAGACAAATCCCAAACGCTGCTGGTTATTTCAATACTTAGATTTACCAAGCCAGCACAAAACAGCTTCTGTAGTACCTCACTGGTTACTTAGAAGTTTAAACCACGCAGTTCCCTTAAAGTACCCAGCCTCAGGCCTCCGTCCAGACACACCTGTTAGATATGATGATGATTCCTGAAAATCTTACTTCATCATATAAAAGAAAAGATTCTTCCGATCCCAAAGGATCAGCCACATAACCAGGTTCAATTATAACTTAGATTTTACCTAAAAGACATGCTATAGCCAATTCTTATTAACTAAGCTAAAATTTATTAGAAAAGAAAAGAGAGAGAGTGAGTGTTGGTTAAAAGACTCATAGACATATAGACTTGAATTCAATTTTTGAGGTTCAGATACAAAGTAGAGATGAGCTTGTAGTTGCCAAAAGTCCTTTTAGAAATAGTCCATAGGTTATAATCCAATGTCCATATTCAGGGTGGCTCCAGTCAATGACTGGGGATCTCAATCCTTGTGGCTTAAGGTTTCCCCCTCTTGAAACCCAAAGCAGATCTGAGATGAAGAAGGATCGTGTCCCAGGTCCTTAAACATTTCCAGCAGCCTTTCAGCCTGAGAAAACAATAGGCTTAACTCTTCTTCCAAACATCCTGGCAATTAGTACATCCATCAAACAGTTCAGATACAGATTACCACAACCTTCAAAGAGACACAGACAATAATACTATTTCACTCAAGTCTCATCATAAATGTTAATATTCTTTTTTTGCTCTTTGAATTAAAACTATAGCAATAGACAAGACTTGTTTGCTGACATCACAAGACCTGAGCAAACACCTCCCCTTCCACCTCTAACACTGCAGACTTGCATTTCAAAGCTCTGTTCATTTACATATCTTGTTAACCAGTTTTCAAGGTTCACCCACGGGTCAGGTCAGTCGGTGAGGTGAGTTAATTAACTCTTTCTGGCCCTGTCACCTTTCAATGAGATATTAGATTATACTTATGTCAGGGACTCTAACCCAGACGGCAAAGTTCGTTGTCTGACCGCGAGAGAGACAGGCAACACCAGCAAGGTCCGATCAAAAGCTCTTTATTGACAAGTGCACGCATCAATAGAGAGCAGCTCGTCTCCAGACAGAACCAGCCTGCTCTTTACATCTTAGTATAAGCCTATGTAGACAGTTCCGTCGCGTCATAAATTATTCACTGGAGCAACCCACCCCCTTCTTCTAACAACTAGAAACTAGACACCTTTAGTATACATGCATGCCTAAAGTTAGAAATGTAGGGGAGTTAAAAACAAACAAAGAACAAAACCAGGGAGCGAAAACAAGGAGGCTGGGAAACTAGGACTCTTATCAGTTCTTCGAAGGAGCTGCCCGAACACAGCACATCTGGTACTATGCCAGGAATGCAGCTTCTCTCTTATCTCACTTTTTCCCAGCGCTTGTGAGACATGCTGCTGCTTCTCAGTGTTTTCCACTCAGGGATTACCCACAAACCTCTGTTAGCCTGACTTTGGTCAGGTTGGCATACCTGGTTTTGTCTGCTATATCTTTATTCAGGCCTAACAATCCCCCCTTTGTCCCTAGAGGACCATAATGGGACTCTTGGGACACATATCCATTTAACAATTGTACGGGGGAGGCTAGTAAACCATGACCCAAGGTCTGAGTGGAGGTCCTTAAAACTAAAAGTGTGATCAAGAGATATAGCATGGAAAACAACAGCAACATTCTTAATAGCTTGTAAATCTTTGTCAATTAAGCCAGAGTGATTAACAGCAAAGCAACATTTTTCCCCAATGCGAGCACAAGCCCCTCTCTAATTCAGC
The DNA here is from genome assembly GCF_025201925.1 of Gopherus flavomarginatus. Classification (NCBI taxonomy): domain Eukaryota; kingdom Metazoa; phylum Chordata; order Testudines; family Testudinidae; genus Gopherus; species Gopherus flavomarginatus. Next base: position 67,788 of record NW_026115091.1, read on the forward strand.
ATTCATGGCATTTAGCACACATCTATTTTGCAAAGTTACTTCTGCTACTTCATCAGTCTTTCGTTGCAACTTTTGGAAAGCGTCTATTAATGCATTAGCGGTTTTTTTTCAAGCTCTGCAGAAATATTTACAACTGCTCTCTTGAGCTTAGCCACCCACAATCCAGGAATGAGTGCACGGACAAAAGAGTGGAATCCTGTTTGTCTGACAACTAAGGGATTGGGGCACTGACTATAAATCAGTTAGGTATACCAAGTGGTCTAATTTCCCAGATGTTTCGGTGAATAATCCAGTCCCATGTGCATCCTCCCCATGGACCCGTCAGGATTCGGTATGTGGAAGCCCACACCCCCCAGTCCAAATGCTTGGAAGGAGCACTGTAAATGTTTACACTTCCACCAGAAAGTCTTTAGTATATCTCCATGACCACAGATCAGATGGTACTCCTGATGTGTCTGTAAGGGCAGTGGGCCAAGTCTGGTACTCAAGATCACTCCAAATGGCCATCAGCTGGTCATTCAGGAAATTCTGAATCTCCAAACATACTAGATCCCACTGCAATGCCTTCCCAGCCTCAGTGATATTTAATACCATCTTTCCTTGGTGTAGTACTATATTACATTTGTTATTTAACTATTTTCAGGTACTTTTAAAAGGCATTGACATTAATAGCATAGGAGGGGGTTACATTATTAGTCTCTGGAATGGTTTCAATACAGGTAAAATTTCCAGTGGCAGAACAAACTCTTCGGGTACTTGTTATTTAAAATCCAATTAGAGAGAGCAATACATGCTGAAGAATTTATCCACAACACAGGGCACAGCCTGTAGAATAAACCCCAAAATCCAATCAATACCACATTCCCAAGCATGGGTCCCACAAATTTTTTCTGCCAGTGTACAATTCTTTGTTTCTTCACCGGGGTCAGTTCTTAATGCCCTTTCTAGTCAGGAATTCCTGGACTTTAGCAATTTCAGTGGAGTGAGTGTTCCTTCTTCTTTCCCAAAACAGTCTTGGTGCAGCATCATATAGGGGAGAGATTACTAGCGCATCACCCTGTAATGGTTTTGCTTTTTCTAGAAAAATTCAAAGGCACAGTAGATCTGTCAGTGGATAAGGGAGAGGCTACTAGCACTTCACCTTGTACTTTTTCCCTACTGTCCAGAAGGCACAGTGGAGCTAGAAGGTGAAATAGGCTAATCATCAGTAGGAGAATTCTCCCAATGTGGAGGGGTCTTTTTGCAGTGAGAATCTTGGGTCCAAGCAGTCAGTCTTTGGTACTTCACAGCGGTGTTGGTAGTCATCAGGACTTAAGGGCCTTTCCAGCATGGAGCCAAGGCAGTCTTTCGTTGGTGGACCTTTACATCAATCCCGTCTCCTGGTTCCAAGGAGTGGCAGGGCTGCTAGGGTCTTTGGGTAGCGCTTCCTTACCTGTGAGAAAAAAAACTTAACACATTTCATTAGTGCCTGGCAGTGTTTTTCAGATCTCATAGCTGCATGGGCAAATTCAAGCCCTCCTTTTCCTGGTTGTTAACCAAGTCTTAACTGTGAGCAGTGTCCTTGAATGGAGTCAGTGTCTTATCTATAGCCTGAGCTTGCTATTTTATTTTATTTTATTTTTTCAGTTAATTCATTCTGTTCTTTGTGCTTCTTCCCTTCTTGGCTTCTTTTAACCTGCAAAGGAAACTTTCACTTTTTACTTATACACCTTTTTCCCAACAATGAACACCTACACATTGTCATTATACAGTACATTAGTCTTATTATTTAATATATACCACACACACCCTTTTACTAAAATAACCTTATTACAGAGCTTTCGAGCAACAAGCCAGGACAAGCACACCCACTTTGAGGAGTTTCACTCAATACAACCTCTAGTCCAATAGCCTTCCACCATCCCCAGCCCTCTGGCTAGAAATCTGAGGTAGCCAGAAAGATCCCATGTACAATATGGGGAGTGGGTTAACTTTTCATGTCCTTGCTTTCAAAGACTGTTGGTAT
>NW_026115091.1:118084-262723 GCF_025201925.1 Gopherus flavomarginatus
TGAGGGGACAGGACCTAAGCCTGTAACTTAAGCTAGGCAGCGGGGAGGGGGTCAGCACCTTTGCCCAGGAAGCTGAATAAAGGAAGGGGCTGGCTGGAGGGAGTTAGTTCAGTTTTGGTTTGGAGCTGGGTTGTTGGAATTCAGGGAATCCCAAACTGGGAACTAAGCTTCCTGAACCCCCAGAAGGACTCGATTGAGGGGTCCTGGTTGTGCCCAAAAGCCCTGCTGTATCCTTCGTTCCTGTTGGCCAAAAAACCTTCTCTTTTACTGGCTGGCTGAGTCACTGTGTGTCCCAGGAAGAGGGGTGAAGGGCCAGATTCCACCACACTACGTGACACCCCCTAAGTCCCTCTGGTACCCCTGCAGCCTGGACGTATGTATCTATGCTCACCACAACCCCCTAAGCCATCCAGGGACCTCTCCAGCCCTGACGTAGATATTTGTGCCCCTCATGAAACCCCTAATGCCCACCAGAATGTCTCCAGCCTGGACGTAGCTATCTGTGCCCCCCACGACCCCTAAGCCCCCCAGGGATCTCTACAGCCTCTACATAGGCGTGATGCTCTGTGCATTACCCTGCATGGCCACATGTTGTCACTGTTCCTCTATGAGAGAAATGCTCTGTGCATTACCCTGCGTAGCCACATGGAATCACTGTTGCTCCATCCAGGAAATGCTCTGGGCATTTCCCTGCATGGCCACATGGTGTCACTGTTGCTCCATGCGGGAAATGCTCTGTGCATTACCCAGTGTGGCCACACGGTGTCACTGTGGCTCCATGCGGGAAATGCTCTGTGCATTACTGTGATGGAGAAGGGACTGTCTGTGCGGGGGATGGGAGAGCAGGGAGTGACTTTAGGACAGGACACGTGCTCAGCCTGTAACCTGAGCTAGGCGGGGGGAGGGGTCAGCACCTTTGCCCGGGAAGCTGGACACAGCAAATGGCCAGCTGGAGGGAGTTGGGTTAGTTCAGTTTCGGTTTTGGTCTGGGTGGTTGGAATTCAGGGATTCCCAAACTGGGAACTAAGTTTCCTGAACCCCTAGAAGGACTTGATTGTGGGGTCCTGCTTGTGCCTCCAAGCTCTGCTGTATCCTTCGCTCCTGTTGTCCAATTAACCTTCTGTTTTACTGGCTGGCTGAGAGTCACTGTGAGTCCCAGGAGGAGGGGTGCAGGACCGGACTCCCCCACACTCCGTGACAGACCCTAAGCCCCTCCGAGACCCCTGCAGCCTGGACGTAGGTATCTGTGCCTCCCACCAAACACCTAAGACCTCGAGGGACCTATACAGCCAGAACATTGGTATCTGTACCCCATATAGACTCCATAAGCCCCTTGCGACACTCCAGTGTGCACGTAGGTATATGTGCCCCTCAGAAACCCTCTAAGCCCCCAGGAACCCCTACAGCCTGGACATAGGTATTTGCACTCCCACAACCCCCCTAACCCCCCCCTCCCGGGACATCTATAATCTGGACGTAGATATCTGTGCCCCTCACGAAACCTCTAACCCCCCCTGGGAACGATACAGCCTGGACATACGTATCTGTGCCCACTCGAACCCCTAAAACCCACTGGTACCCCTACAGCCTGGACATCATAGGTGTCTTTGGCCCCCACAAATTCCCTAAGACTCCCAGGATGCCTCCAGCCTGGACGTAGGTATCTTTGCCCCCCACTAACCCCCTAAGCCCCCCTGGTAACCCTACAGCCTGGATGTAGGAATATGTGCCCCCCACGAATCCTCTAAGCCCCCATGGGACCCTAGAGCATGGAGATTGGTATCTGTGTCCCCCCCAAACTCTCTAAGCCCCCCAGGGACCGCTATGGCCTGGACATAGGTATCTGTGCACCCCAAGGCCCCTAAGATCCCCCAGACCTCTGCAGCCTGGCTGTAGGTGTGACGGTGCTGCCCGTGGGAGCCAGCTCAGCTCACTCAATCAGAGTGAATTGCAAACAAAACAGGGCAGACAAATCCCAAACGCTGCTGGTTATTTCAATACTTAGATTTACCAAGCCAGCACAAAACAGCTTCTGTAGTACCTCACTGGTTACTTAGAAGTTTAAACCACGCAGTTCCCTTAAAGTACCCTGCCTCAGGCCTCCGTCCAGACACACCTGTTAGATATGATGATGATTCCTGAAAATCTTACTTCATCATATAAAAGAAAAGATTCTTCCGATCCCAAAGGATCAGCCACATAACCAGGTTCAATTATAACTTAGATTTTACCTAAAATACATGCTATAGCCAATTCTTATTAACTAAGCTAAAATTTATTAGAAAAGAAAAGAGAGAGAGTGAGTGTTGGTTAAAAGATTCATAGACATATAGACTTGAATTCAATTTTTGAGGTTCAGATACAAAGTAGAGATGAGCTAGTAGTTGCCAAAAGTCCTTTTAGAAATAGTCCATAGGTTATAATCCAATGTCCATATTCAGGGTGGCTCCAGTCAATGACTGGGGATCTCAATCCTTGTGGCTTAAGGTTTCCCCCTCTTGAAACCCAAAGCAGATCTGAGATGAAGAAGGATCGTGTCCCAGGTTCTTAAACATTTCCAGCAGCCTTTCAGCCTGAGAAAACAATAGGCTTAACTCTTCTTCCAAACATCCTGGCAATTAGTACATCCATCAAACAGTTCAGATACAGATTACCACAACCTTCAAAGAGACACAGACAATAATACTATTTCACTCAAGTATCATCATAAATGTTAATATTCTTTTTTTGCTCTTTGAATTAAAACTATAGCAATAGACAAGACTTGTTTGCTGACATCACAAGACCTGAGCAAACACCTCCCCTTCCACCTCTAACACTGCAGACTTGCATTTCAAAGCTCTGTTCATTTACATATCTTGTTAACCAGTTTTTAAGGTTCACCCACGGGTCAGGTCAGTCGGTGAGGTGAGTTAATTAACTCTTTCTGGCCCTGTCACCTTTCAATGAGATATTAGATTATACTTATGTCAGGGACTCTAACCCAGACGGCAAAGTTCGTTGTCTGACCGCGAGAGAGACAGGCAACACCAGCAAGGTCCGATCAAAAGCTCTTTATTGACAAGTGCACGCATCAATAGAGAGCAGCTCGTCTCCAGAGAGAACCAGCCTGCTCTTTACATCTTAGTATAAGCCTATGTAGACAGTTCCGTCGCGTCATAAATTATTCACTGGAGCAACCCACCCCCTTCTTCTAACAACTAGAAACTAGACACCTTTAGTATACATGCATGCCTAAAGTTAGAAATGTAGGGGAGTTAAAAACAAACAAAGAACAAAACCAGGGAGCGAAAACAAGGAGGCTGGGAAACTAGGACTCTTATCAGTTCTTCGAAGGAGCTGCCCGAACACAGCACATCTGGTACTATGCCAGGAATGCAGCTTCTCTCTTATCTCACTTTTTCCCAGTGCTTGTGAGACATGCTGCTGCTTCTCAGTGTTTTCCACTCAGGGATTACCCACAAACCTCTGTTAGCCTGACTTTGGTCAGGTTGGCATACCTGGTTTTGTCTGCTATATCTTTATTCGGGCCTAACAATCCCCCCTTTGTCCCTAGAGGACCATAATGGGACTCTTGGGACACATATCCATTTAACAATTGTACGGGGGAGGCTAGTAAACCATGACCCAAGGTCTGAGTGGAGGTCCTTAAAACTAAAAGTGTGATCAAGAGATATAGCATGGAAAACAACAGCAACATTCTTAATAGCTTGTAAATCTTTGTCAATTAAGCCAGAGTGATTAACAGCAAAGCAACATTTTTCCCCAATGCGAGCACAAGCCCCTCTCTAATTCAGCATTCATGGCATTTAGCACACGTCTATTTTGCAAAGTTACTTCTGCTACTTCATCAGTCTTTCGTTGCAACTTTTGGAAAGCGTCTATTAATGCATTAGCTGTTTTTTTTCAAGCTCTGCAGAAATATTTACAACTGCTCTCTTGAGCTTAGCCACCCACAATCCAGGAATGAGTGCACGGACAAAAGAGTGGAATCCTGTTTGTCTGACAACTAAGGGATTGGGGCACTGACTATAAATCAGTTAGGTATACCAAGTGGTCTAATTTCCCAGATGTTTCGGTGAATAATCCAGTCCCATGTGCATCCTCCCCATGGACCCGTCAGGATTCGGTATGTGGAAGCCCACACCCCCCAGTCCAAATGCTTGGAAGGAGCACTGTAAATGTTTACACTTCCACCCAGAAAGTCTTTAGTATATCTCCATGACCACAGATCAGATGGTACTCCTGATGTGTCTGTAAGGGCAGTGGGCCAAGTCTGGTACTCAAGATCACTCCAAATGGCCATCAGCTGGTCATTCAGGAAATTCTGAATCTCCAAACATACTAGATCCCACTGCAATGCCTTCCAGCCTCAGTGATATTTAATACCATCTTTCCTTGGTGTAGTACTATATTACATTTGTCATTTAACTATTTTCAGGTACTTTTAAAAGGCATTGACATTAATAGCATAGGAGGGGGTTACATTATTAGTCTCTGGAACGGTTTCAATACAGGTAAAATTTCCAGTGGCAGAACAAACTCTTCGGGTACTTGTTATTTAAAATCCAATTAGAGAGAGCAATACATGCTGAAGAATTTATCCACAACACAGGGCACAGCCTGTAGAATAAACCCCAAAATCCAATCTATACCACATTCCCAAGCATGGGTCCCACAAATTTTTTCTGCCAGTGTACAATTCTTTGTTTCTTCACCGGGGTCAGTTCTTAATGTCCTTTCTAGTCAGGAATTCCTGGACTTTAGCAATTTCAGTGGAGTGAGTGTTCCTTCTTCTTTCCCAAAACAGTCTTGGTGCAGCATCATATAGGGGAGAGGTTACTAGCACATCACCCTGTAATGGTTTTGCTTTTTCTAGAAAAATTCAAAGGCACAGTAGATCTGTCAGTGGATAAGGGAGAGGCTACTAGCACTTCACCTTGTACTTTTTCCCTACTGTCCAGAAGGCACAGTGGAGCTAGAAGGTGAAATAGGCTAATCATCAGTAGGAGAATTCTCCCAATGTGGAGGGGTCTTTTTGCAGTGAGAATCTTGGGTCCAAGCAGTCAGTCTTTGGTACTTCACAGCGGTGTTGGTAGTCATCAGGACTTAAGGGCCTTTCCAGCATGGAGCCAAGGCAGTCTTTCGTTGGTGGACCTTTACATCAATCCCGTCTCCTGGTTCCAAGGAGTGGCAGGGCTGCTAGGGTCTTTGGGTAGCGCTTCCTTACCTGTGAGAAAAAAAACTTAACACATTTCATTAGTGCCTGGCAGTGTTTTTCAGATCTCATAGCTGCATGGGCAAATTCAAGCCCTCCTTTTCCTGGTTGTTAACCAAGTCTTAACTGTGAGCAGTGTCCTTGAATGGAGTCAGTGTCTTATCTATAGCCTGAGCTTGCTATTTTATTTTATTTTATTTTTTCAGTTAATTCATTCTGTTCTTTGTGCTTCTTCCCTTCTTGGCTTCTTTTAACCTGCAAAGGAAACTTTCACTTTTTACTTATACACCTTTTTCCCAACAATGAACACCTACACATTGTCATTATACAGTACATTAGTCTTATTATTTAATATATGCCACACACACCCTTTTACTAAAATAACCTTATTACAGAGCTTTCGAGCAACAAGCCAGGACAAGCACACCCACTTTGAGGAGTTCACTCAATACAACCTCTAGTCCAATACCCTTCCACCGTCCTCAGCCCTCTGGCTAGAAATCTGAGGTAGCCAGAAAGATCCCATGTACAATATGGGGAGTGGGTTAACTTTTCATGTCCTTGCTTTCAAAGACTGTTGGTATGCAAATTTTAACAACAATTTTTGCAATTAACAGTTTGACCAATAAAGTTTCTTTTCCTTACTTAAGGAAACGCATTAGACTTTAGTATATCACATTCTCCTGATTTATCTAAACACTTTGTATTCCAAGTTGAACAAAACAAGTATCTGCATTTTAATTTAACCTTTTTGTTTGATTTTAAACTAGATTATTTTATAAAAATATTAAACATAAAAATTCCGGCCACAAGACAAACACCACAAGACAGAACATAGAACACAAAACATAATTTCTATTGTGCCAGTAAATGCATGGTACGTTGAATGCTGTTTAGCTGGCATCAGTTTTCTCTGATTATCTGAAAGACAAAAAAACAGAGGTCTACCCCTTCTGGGCAGACAATCATTGCTTAAAATAGACAAATACCCTTGTTGATTTCAGGAAAAACAGAGGAATTATCCCATATTTTATGTGTTTCATAGGCAGCCCAGGTTTCAGTGGCTCCTACCTTATCAGTTAGATAATTTGCATGAATACAGATGCTTTCTGGCTTGCTTTTTACTTTTAACTCTTGCTTTCAAACACTGAAAGAAAACATCACTACTTATAGTGCCCTTACAGCCTAATAAAATTTCAATTACATAGCACTATATACATTCTTCAGCTAATTTAACTAAATTCTAAATGATTGCAATTAACAATTTCTTTGCCTCAATTTATTTACAAACATTTCAAAGACACCAAGAACTTTCCTCTTTAGCATTTTTACAAAGTTCAACTGCTGTTTCCTCCAGCAACTACAGAGTTAACTTCTCACTCTCCCTTAAATCACTTGCTTGTCTCCCAACAGCCACTTTTATCAACTCAAATCACCATTCCAAGTAAGTTCTGGGTATTTGAAATCCCCATGCTTACAGTTACTTACTCCTTCCTTCCACTATACCCTTAAAGTTTTCCAACCTGTTTTCCAATCTCTCTGTCTGTTGCCTGCCCGCCTGGGCCCGATCCTGCTTTTCTCACTGAACCGTCCCTTCCATAGGCACCAACTTCTTCCACTACCAGTTTAGCTAGGAGGGTGGGCTTCTCAACTAGCCCCCCAACCCCTCCTGGTCTCTTCCCTTAAACATTCTTACTCACAAGACTACCCGAGTCCTCCTTCATGAGGCTTGCCACCTAGACGAAGACACATGGCCCATTGGGCAAAGGCCATTTACTTAACATATAATTTGAAGGACTACTCTTAGAGGGTTTACCCAGAGACTCATTCATCTGTTTGACACTTAAACAGAAAAGAGAATTACACAGAGAGCAGAGGGAATTACAGTCTAAGCCAGACTTTCCCACTTCTATACACTGACCGCTACAGGGGACAGGACAGAAGGATCTCAATTTAACCTCAGAGCTGTCTCGCACACATGGCTTCCACTCCTAGGAATTACGAACAAGAGGTTCAGTTCCACCCACACTCCTAACACCCAAATGAACAGAGAAAAAAAACAACAACAGTAACTGGTTAAATAGAACAGAACCAGAACCAAATAGTGTTTCCTTATCCTATTAGGACTCACTTTTACTCATGCAGTTCTCAGCATATAACACCAACAGTACCAAGCAAAGCAAACACAAAATAACAAGGGTAAAACAAATAGATGGTGTAAATTCTGCAGGGCTCCCCCCTTCTTAATTGCTCACCAAACTGTGACAAATTTCTGTTACCAATCTATCCCTCATGTCAGATGATCAGGCTGACACTACAGGATCGTTGGGGGAAGATAAAGAAAACACACCATATAACTGAATTTTAAAGCTTCATTAATAAAATAATAAAACTACAACGGAGAGTGTTGGGAACGCTCCCACATCACTCAGGAAAATATTAATGCCCCAAGCCCGAAGCTCCTTTCATACTTACACACGTACGTCCAGACTGGCCACTTCTGTGTATAATATTCAGAGGAGGGGGAGAGGTGGAAGGGAGATTATCCTGTATACAGCTTGTCCAGAATTTCCAACATGCTTCTGCTCTTGGGAGGGCTGTTCTTTTACACCTTGGAATCTCCTGCGGCGTCTCTTTCAGAGATTCCAGTCCAGGTCGGCTGCCTGTGGCTTCTTTGGTGTCACCAAGCCACACCGACTCCAGGGTCAGAAAGGCACACTGTTGGATCTTACTGGACAGTTAAGCTTTGCAAATGTAATTTCAGTTCTGTAACTTGTATTTCCTTTGCTTCGCCTCTGTCTATATTTTTTCCTTCACAGCCAGCTGGGGCCGAAAGCAGCCCCTCCCTGCACCAAGCACAGTCCGCGCCGATTCCTGACCCTGAACGCAGAGCACCCCCCTCCTTCCATCCCGGGGCCAAGATGATTTTTAAATTAACCCGTTCCTTATGTCTTTTTCTTTCTTTTTCTCTTTCCCATTAAACATTCTAGTAGCAATGCTAACTACTTCAGACAAACTTTTCCCTTGCGTACCATCTGGATGCTTTCTAAATCTTTTTGCAATATCCTTTGCACATTGTGACATGAAAACCATTTTAACCATCTCCTTTCCATGATCAGTTTCAGGATTTAAATTCCCATGCTTTTTAACTTCACAAATCAGTCGAGCACAAAAGTCAGAGAGGTGCTTATCTGGATGCTGAACACAAGCAGTCACCTTGCTCCAATTTGGAGTAGCCTCCCCTGCATCTCTAATACCATTCAAAACAGCTTTTAAAATCCATCCAACTTTGTCTTTTGAGCTGGATTATTGGGATTCCAGTTAGGGTCAGTAATTAGCCAAGGTGCATTCAAATGAGCTGCAGATTTTTCTTTTACTTTTTGTCTTTCATCTTCTGTCATGAGAGTATCTAATAACTGATTTACATTTGCCCAAGTGGGCACATGAGTGAAAAAGATTGTGCAGAACATTCTTTCCACTGCCTCAGGATTGTCTCATAAGTGAGGCATAGTGCACTGCCGGTTAAACAAATTTGAAGTTGCAAACAGGGTATGGGTAAAACCATCTCATGTTCCCCAGCAACCAGTAGAACCAGATAAGTTCTCAATGAGGCTTGTAATATCAGAGGTGTCTCAGAAACATTCTCTCTCATGGAGTTAAGTAACCTAGTGGGGGTCCACAAGGGCAAGGACAAGGGCTGCTGTAATATTGGGGGTGTTTGAAAAGCAGTCCCTGACCAAGTTTGCAAAAGGTTGGCTGGAGGCTGCACAGAGGGGGTGAGGCTGCCTCTGAAGATGAGGGAACATCACTCTGAGCTCCCCCTTGATTGAAGGGGGACACATTGAAGGAACTCAGGGGTTAAGGTGCCTCTATTGTCAACTGTCAGGGCTGCTGTGGCTCAGAGGAGGGTGCTTGACTGCCTGGCAGGCTTAGGCGCCGCAAGCCTTGGAGGTGGGAGAAGTGAAGCGGCCACGGCGTGCTCGGGGTGCTCGTGCTCGGAGCAGGGGTGAGCTCGGGCAACGGGGGTGCCGCAGGGCAGAGCAGGAGAGTTGCCACAAGAGGGGAGCCTCAGGGTGGAGGGGGGAGCTGCCACGGGTGGGGCGCCTCAGGGCAGGGGTGCGGGGGTGGAGGGTGCAAGGTGGAAGTTTCGCCTAGGGCATGAAACTTCCTTGCACTGGCCCTGCCCCACGCCCTGCCTGCAGCCAGCCCTGCACCCCCTGCCCTGCCCTGCCGGTAGTCAGCCTCTGTCTCCAGCCAGCCCTGCACCTTCTGCTTTGCCTGCACCACCCGCATCCTCCCTGCCCTGTCTCCAGCCAACCCCTGATGCACCCCCCTGCCTGAAGCCAGCCAGCCACGCAGCCCTTGCCCTGCCTGAAGCCAGACCCTACCTCCAGCCAACCCCACATCCACTGGTGCCCTGCACTTCCCAGGGCAGTAACCCTGCACATCTGCTTCAATGAGGGGGGCAGGGAGCAGCTGGGACCCACACATGTGCACACCCTAGGGTGACCAGACAGCAAGTGTGAAAAATCGGGACGGCGTGGGGGGTAATAGGATCCTAGATAAGACCCCAAAATTCGGACTGTCCCTATAAAATTGGGACATCTGGTCACCACAGCACACCCCCAGGACTCCTGAGTTCCATTGCTTGGTTTCCTATTGGTTCCTCTGCTGGTTGTTTTCCTTTTTCTGGGGACTTTGGGCAAGTTGCTCCCCACTCTCGGGCTCTGTCCCCAGCAGTCAAATGGGGATTTCATACCTTCCCGCTATTGGAAAGTGCTGGGAGAATCCCCCAGCAAAAGCTGCTCTGAGAGTGCTAAGCAGCATCTGACCATTCAAGGTCGGAGCTCACTGCCCAGGAGGAGTGCTTGGCTCTGGGGTTTCACTTCAGCCCAGTGTAGAGAGAGAGCCCTAACCATGGAGTTTGGCTCAAGAAGACCAAGTCTCCAATTTGTTAAGGGTGTTTTGAATTTCAATCCTGTGCTCCAAAGTGCTTGGTGTCAGTTGTAAACTTTAGGAGCATGCTCTCCACTCCATTTTCCAAATCATTCATGAAAATATAGAATAGTACCTGACACCGGACTGATCCCTGCCAAACCCACTAGGTTCACCCTCCCCGTTGGGCAGCTAAACATGGAGAAGGGCTCCTGGAGTCTTGGCTTTCAACCAGCTCTGCACCCACATTACACTGATTGCAGCTGGACTACATTTCCCTCGTTTGCTTCTGAGAATGTCCTATGGGACTGCGTCGAAAGCCTTAGTAACACCAAGCTAGATCCCATCTATTGTTTACTCACCTCTACCAGGCCCAGAACCCTGCCAAAGAAGGAAAGAGGATTGGTTTGGAATGATTTGTTCTTGACAATTCCACGCTCACTAGTCATAAGAACCAAATCATCCTGTAGGTGCTGCTGACAAACTGAGTGATTAAGAATGTATTGCAGGATCTCTCCAGCTATGGCAGTCAGGCTAGCTAGTCTGTAAGTCCCAGAGGTCTTTTTGTTCCCCTTTGAAAGATAGGTCCTGTCTTGTTCATGGATGGGAAGATGTTCTTTTTCAGGGGTCTCAGACGAGAACTGGGGCACAACACCCGTTTTTGTGGCCTTAACAAACCAGAGGCAGGAACCTCTTCTCTGCTGCTGGCAAAGAACCACAGGTACCTAAAAGATAGGGACTCACATCTTTGAATGGTCTTTAAAAAGGCAGTGGTTAATAAGTTTGGCCCCGACCATTTCTTGTTTCCACAGACTAGACATTTTAGCAAACTTTAGAATTCCTTGGTGCTAAACACTGTGAAACTCCCCTTTCTCCTTCACAGAGGGCTTTAATACCCCTTATCTCACTTGGGCTCTAAACTGCCCATAGTTCGAGAACTGTTCCTGTTCCGATTGGACAGATGGGAGAAGGGAAGTGACCTACCCAAGGCCTACACAACAAGGCGATGGCAGAGCCAGAAAGAGAAGCAACCAGTTCTGACTCCTGTTCTAACAGATGAAAACACCCCAGAGCCCAGGAATCGAGATGGTGGGAAAATTTCATTCAAACCGTTTCTGTCCGAAAATCCCATTTAGACTAAACCAGTTTGTTTCTCAAAATCATAACAAGTGGGATGAAAGATCTTTGCAAAAATATTTTGTTGCAAAACAAAAGCATCTCCTCTTTGTCAGAGTGTGTTAAATTGTCTCCTCGCACACAAAGAGGAGACACTTACATCTCAACCATTAGATAAGATGCTTCAATCTGAGCTAAGTCGTTGCTACTATTAACAATTTCAAAATAAAAAAATACAAATAAAATAGACTATTTCAGCTAATCTATTATGTCATAATCTGGGAAACTTCATATTATGCACTACTTCTAGTGACACTCCCAAATGGATCCGCATCCTTCACCCACCATGAGGTAGGTAAGAGCGGATCATTATTATCCCTACTTGAAAGAGGGAGAAGCTCAGGCTGAGAAAGGAGAATTGACTTGTCTTAGGTCACACAGCCCGTCAGAGGCAGTGTTGGGAATAGGACCGAAGAGCCCTGATTTTCAAACAAACCATCGGATCTTGAATTTCAGACATTGAATGACCTGAATACTGTGCTCTCAGATGAGCTCCAGACCAACAACAGTGACAGTAATTATTCAGCAAGTATTTGAGGAGAACTGCAATGTTAGAGGGAATCATCAACTGCTCAGAGACAATTAATGCAGAGAAGCAGCAAAATTAATCAAAGATAGAACTGGTTCTGACTTATTTACTTGATCTTAAAAGAGAACAACAAGGACCTGAGTCTCCTCCCTGTCAATATCCCCCTGCTCAACCAATCAGGGTAGAGACGGAGGACGGGAGGCTGAGGGTTCTCACCAGAGAGCCCAAAGGATGGCCCAGGTCACTGGTGGGGATCACTGCCCGAGCACTATTTCAGTCCCACATTTTTGGGTGGACCTTCCATAGTGGGAGCTGCAGAGGACTTCCCTGCAACACACACACACACACCTCGGTCCTGTTGTTGGGAAGGGAACAGGAGAAAGGACAAAAGAAGCAAGAGAAGAAGAGGAGGGAGGGATGGAGGAAGAGGTGAAACAAAAAGGACAAACCCTAATGTCCCCAGCGATTCTAAGGGACAAAATCCCAGGTGCGCAATAAAATTCTGCCTCCTTAAGCTCGTGTTTTCCATGCCTAGAATTCACTTGTCACCAGATAGATCAGACTGAACAGGTTTCAAACCTCCAGGAGGCTCTTACCTTCTAAACAGGGACGGCTGTTTTCTAGTAAAATCACTACAAGGGAAGGAGGAAACTCGAAAGAGGTTCCTCCTGGCGCTCACGTCCATGACCCCAAATAATCTCTCAGTCCTCAAAGAGAGACCTGGAGAAGGAAACGTGCTGAAGCAAAGCCACAGAGGTCTCTGAGGTTTCCCTGGCCCCTCGCCCCTGTCCTGCCTGGCTGATGTCAGCATCTCTCTGTGAGGTCACCACCTCCCCACCACCTTTGACCAATAGTCTGAGGTCCTGCAAAAGGCCTTTGTGATGTCACTGCCACACCCCTCCCTTGCTGGGCTAATGTCCTGCCCCTGGCCAGGCACTTTGGAGGTTTGAGCTACTCCCTGTGGATCACCCCACTCAAGGAGCGTTTGTTCTAGGCAGCAAGACGGCTAGACAGGAAAACATCAGACGCTGCTCCCAATGCTACACTCAGTTTTTCAGAAATTAGTCGACTTCATGGTCAGAAGACACCATTAGAGCATCTAACCCGCATATCACAGGCCTCCTGTATGACATAACAGCTACTTTGGGGGCAAACACATTCCAGAAAGGCATCTAGTCTTCATTAAATGACATCAGGAGATGGTGAATCCACCACTTTCCTTGGTAGCTTGCTCCTGTGGTGAATCATCCTCGCTGTTGACTATTGTGCCTCAGTTGTAATATGAATTTGTCTCTTTTCACTTTCCAGCCATTGGGTCTTGTTATGCCTTTCTCTGCTCCATTCAAGAGCCCGAAAATACCCAATCTTTTCTCTCCATTAAGGCCCTTCAACATTTCAATGAAATCACCTTTCAATCTTCTTTTGATAAGCTAAACAGGTTGAGCTCTTTCAATAGCTCACAGAAAGGCATTTTTCTCCAGCCCTCAGAACATTTGGTGGCTCTTTGCTGCCCTAGCTCCAATTTCACAACATCTTTTTCAAATGAGGATACCAGAACTGGAGGCAGTATAAAGGTTGTATAAAGGTAAAATTAAATAGGTTGCAGAGGAGTTTTTTTTAATTTCGGCTTTTGTTGCTAAAAATTTTGTCTCTCTGCGGTGAGAAAAAACACTCCCCGAATGCCAAAATTTGAGCCATGAAAAGCGGCAGTGTGAACAGCGCATCATAGGTGGAGCTGTGCTCCCGGTGACAAAGCTCCTGCCCCTCATTGGAGGTAGTTTGGCTTTGTTGCCGGGGAAGCTCTCTCTCAGCGATAAGGACGGCCACACAGCGCACCTTACAATGGCATGGTTAGAGTGGCACAGCTGCACCCTGGTAAGGTGCGCGGTGTAGACACAGCCTCAGAGCTGGGGAAAGCCGACAGGCGCTGAGGAGCACAGTGTTCAGACAGAGACATCCGGTAGGAGAGGAACTATTCACAGGGATTCTCTATAGCCTAGTAAGGTGGAGAGGATGGAAGATGATAATGTACAGGTAGGTTCTGATGAGAAACAGTTAAATGAAAGAGTCTCCCTCAATTACATCATGTAATAGCAGACAGCTAAAATGGGACACATTTTAGAAGTGCTTAAATACAAACGCTAAACGTCTAAGTACTAAGACTGGTGAATTTGAGTGCCTGGTATTGAGTGACGATATTGATAGGATAGGCATCACAGAAACCCTTGCACCCCCTCCTGCACCCACATGGGGAGACTGACCTGTGTGCATGGAGCAGCTGGCATTGCTGCCCCCCACTCCTCCCTGGAACGCTGCTCATCTGGGCACCCCTAGGGGCTGTGGGATGTGGGGGCAAGAAGTGAGATCATCCGAGCTCCCTGCATCCAGGTCACTTTCCTCAGCCGGGCTGCATAGCGGGAGGGCAGAGAGCAGCAGCTTCTGATGCTCCCCTCACAGCACAGCCCAAGTGGGAAAAGTGACCAGGACGCATGGAGCACATAGGGTTGCTCCTTACTCCCCTCAAACCTCTATGGACCCATGGAGGAGCATTGGGGCAGGGGAGAGCAGTGAGCACCTTTGCACTGCCACACGGTGCCCTTTGACCCCTGGAGCCCTGGGCGGCTATCGGGGGGCACCACCCCTAAGGCCGGCCAGGCTCCCCAGAACGAGCAGCAGAAAACACAGAGACTGGCCACACACTGAGCAGTGGTAGCCTGGGCGGCTTGTAATGGAGGCTCAGGGGGGAGGGGTGTCATAACATTTTTTCCCAGATTTGGACCTTAGCGTCCAAAATATGGGTGTTAGCATGAAAACCTCCAAGCTTAGTTACCAGCTTGGACCTGGTAAAGCTGCCACCAGCCAGGGATTTATACAGTGCCTGGCTCGCTGTGGTCTCCCCAAAACCTTCCCCGGGGGACCCCCAGACTCAGATGCCTTGAGTCTCACAACAAAGGGGAATAAACCATTTCCCTTCCCCCTCCTCCCCTCCAGGTGTTCCCTCCCTGTGTTCCTGGAGAGATATACAGAAGCAAGCTCCGTGAATCTAAACAGAGGGACTCCCCCCTCCCTGTTTCCAGTCCTGGAAATAGAAGTACCAAGATAGCTAATCTCTCTTCCCCCTTACCCAGAGGGTATGCAAAGTCAGGCTAGTAAATCTAACACAACGAGATTTTCCCCCTGACTTCTTCCTCCCACCAATTCCCTGGTGAGCTGCAGACTCAATTCCCTGGAGTCCCCACTAAAGAAGAAATCCAACAGGTCTTAAAAAGAAAACTTTATATAAAAAGAAAGAAAAGGACATAAAAATGGTCTCTCTGTATTAAGGTGACAAATACAGGGTTATTTGCTTAAAAGAAAAAAATGAATAAACAGCCTTATCCAAAAAGAATACAATTTAAACATTCCAGCAACTACACACATGTAAATACAAAAAAAACCAATATAAACTTATTGTCTTATTATCTTTGTACTTACAACTTGGAAACAGAAGATTAGAAAGGCAGGGGATAGAAAAATCACTCTCATAGCCGAGACGCCACAGACACAAGACAAAGAACAAAGAACTCACACACAAACTTCCCTCCACCCAGATTTGAAAAAGTCTTGTTTCCTGATTGGTCCTCTGGTCAGGTGTTTTAGGTTACTGGTGTTACCCCTTTATAGGTAAAAGAACATTAACCCTTAGCTATCTGTTTATGACAAGGGGGCTCAGCCTCCCCAAACCTTGCACTGCCAAGGGGACAGTGGGGCCCATGATCAGGGGCCCTGGCCAAGTTAGGTCCCCCTGGAAAAGTCTCCCCTATGTCAGCCCCAGGGCTGGAGGAGCTCCCACTCCCTGCTACAGCCCGGGGGCTGCAGCAGGGGCACAGAGCTTCTCTGGTCTCAGGGCCACAGCGAGGCAGGGGTAAAGGAGTGATAGGGTGGGGCTGGTGGGGGAAGGGGTGGAACAGAAGTGACAGTGGATGGGGCCATGGGTGGAAGGGGGTAGAGCCACAGACAGAAGGTAGGGGCATGGTTCTGGTGCTGGGGCCCCCACACTTGTTCTCCCTTTCCCGGGGGTTTGGCATCACTAGCCCCGACTTAGCGAGTAGGGTTCAGTGGTCCCCATGATGTGGGGTGCGACTCCTAGGGGACACAGAGGAACATTCATGGGGGCACCTCAGGACCTGAGCCAGCCCACATAGAGGGCAGGGAGGGAGCACCACTCTGCCACAGCTCTTCCCGAACCCCACCCTCAGCCTGAGACTCTGGCTCCCAGCCCGGCGTCGACCCCTTTACCCCTGTCCGCACCCCTCACCCCAGCAAGCAACAGCCCCACTCCTCCCAGCCCCGGTTCTTGACCGTGGCTTCCAAGGGGCCACAGCCATGGCTAAGAGGGCACAATGTGAAATGTTTGTAGACCACTGGTTTAGGGTGACGTCCTCAATCACTTCTCTGCAGTCCAATAAAAGCTATTCCTCACTCACCTACCCCTCCATCAGGACGGACTAGGTATGTTCTGCTGCCCTTCACTCATACAGGAAGGAGAATAACATTTCATTCCACTCAATCCTAAAGTGATTTGTAACCCAAGACCATCCCAAACTGGTCATTTTGGGGAAGCGGCCCCATCATGCTGCATAGCTAGGCAGAGTAGGTGTGTCTATGCAAACACAGTCTGTTCCGGAAGTCTTTCCCCAGCTCCTCACTAGGTGAGAGAGGGGAGCACATTCAGACCCTGCTTTCGCTTAGTATTTAAAAACAGCTGCAGCCAGGATCTGCCCCCGGCCCCGCTGGGATCCAGGTGGGGACAGAGACTGGGGCCCGGGGGTTCCCCTTGGTGTGGCTGGTGGGGGCGGGAGGGGAGAAGCCGGAGCTGCAGGCGGGGGAAGGGCGGTGGGACATTGTGACCCGGAGCCCCCGGGGAATGAGAGGCGCTGGGGGGCAGGAAAGTGACTCTGCCCCAGGGAGCCTGGGAGAAGCCTTGAAGGCGCCTCGGCCCCAGTGGAGCTGCAGGAGGATCCCAGTGGAGCTGCAGGGGGGGAGGTCACTGGGGTGGGGGTGTAGATCTGTCTCTGTGCAGCCAGGACATTCCCGGGGTGGGAGGGAGGTGAGTTAACTGGATCCTGTCCCTGTTTTTGCCACTTCCTCCCACACACACATTCTCTCAAGATTTCCCCTTTTCTCTCTCATTATCACACATGGCTATAAAATCCAGGGAGATTCTCCTCCCCCGCCCCAATGATCAGCTCTCTAATTGCCTCTGATTTTCCCTTTTCTCTCCATACTTCTCAAAGGTCAATTTAAAATCACTCTGATGGGGGGTGGATTTTCCCACCCATTTTATCTGCAGCGATCTGTCCTTGTTTGGGTGGAAAATTGTTGCCCTGGGTCATTCCCCAGAACATGGCTCCCACTGGAGTGGGATGGAATGAGGTTCCCATTCTCTGCCAGGGCAGGGAAGGGAAGGGAGGAGCACATCCCCCATGGAGACTGCCCAGACCCCATTTCCCAATTCCCCTGCGGCCCCCTTCCATTGTCCAGGGAGCCTTCCAGCTCCCCCCCTGCCCTTAAATCAGCTCCTCAAAGGGCTCTGAGCTGCTCACGTGAATGGTTGCCCCGTGGCCGGCGGGGACCATCACATTCTGTTTATGTATTGGACAGTCATATAAAATCCAGTCCAACAGTCCCCCTTTTCCACTAGTTATTTAATAGCAACATCAAATCCCCTCCGATCTTGGTGGTTTTCTCTCATGTTATCAAATGTCGTTTGTGACAGGGTTCTCTCTGCGTGTGTCAAAGATTGATATAAAATACCCCAAACATTTGCCCCACTTCTCTCTAGTTGTTTTATTTCTAATTGAATATGATGGGTTGTTTCCCAATGTGCTAAGATGCAGCCGCCTCTGGGGAGGATCCATGGTGGCCATTATTTGCTAGTGACAGCCCGTGGATCTTTCTTGCCCTCCAGGCCTTCCATTCTCCTGTTAAAGAAGCACTCCCCAGGCTCCCTCTGCCTGTGTGACTGGCCAGCAGGAGGTGGTGTTAACTTTCTAGCCACTTCTCACACTCCGTGAGGTAACACTTGCAGGGGCAGGGAAGGTGTCTGTGTGGGGAGATTGCAGCTGAAGGGGCATTGTGGTAGGGGGAGGCCTCTGGGTGGCTGGGCAGGGGGTACCCTAGTCAGGTTGGTGGGTTGTGGAGGTTTGGAGTTTTCGGGAGTGGTGGTTCTGATGTGCCCATCCCTGAGGCTATGGGTCCTGGAGATGGGTATCGCTGGGGGCCTGGTGGCTGCAGAAAAGTGGGGGTGGGTGTCTCTCGGGGAGGCGGGACAGAAGGTTAGAGGGAGCCTGGTTCTGTGCCAGGGGCTCTGTCTGTGCTTCCCCCGCTGGTTCCTGGTTTTGTTGCCATGCCCAGTGCACAGAGCTGGGGGAGGGGATCCCTGGCACTAGGTGAGGGCATGCCAGGGAAGCAGAGTGATGGGTCGCACTGTAAAGCATCAGGGGGTCACACTGGGCAGAGGAGGGAGTCCCAGGCAAATGTCAGGGTAGATCGTTCTGGAGGGTGGGGAAGTTCCTAGGCAGGCAGTGAGGGACTGAGTTCCCAGTGGGGGGGGGTCCCTTGAGGGGGTCCCTGGCTGCTGGGGGCTCTTGGTGGGGGGAACCCTTTGGGATTCCCAACCTGGCAATCATGGTGTGGTGGGGGTTCTCTGGCCGGTGGGGCTTTGAGGGGTATCTGGGGTCCCTGGCCAGGGACTCTGGGGGCTGCGTCCCAGGGAATATCTGATGGGATCCTGGCTGGGGGGTGTCTGGGGCCCCTGGCTGGGGGGTCTGGGCTCTGGGTACTAGGGGGTGTCTGGGGGCTGCTGCTAACCATGATCCTTCTCTCTGGTCAACTTGTACCAGAGTCCTGGCTCCTAGTAACCAGGTCACCAAGTCCATTCCCCAGTCACATGCCCTGTCACTGTGATAACTTTCTGTCCACTTAGCAAACACTGTTAGTGTGAATTCACAGAATTTACTTTTCTCCTCTTTTGAAAACTGCAGGAACTTTCAGTTCCGTTTGGAAAATTTTTGCCCGCAGTCCTTGTCCTAGATCTGCGGGGGTGAGGGAGGTGGGAAGGGAGTCAGCACTGCCACACGATGGTCTTTTCCACAGCGTTCTGAACTCATTCTTTCTGAAATCCGGTGTCATTGAGACCGTTGTTAATCCAGAGTCACTGTATGGAAAGACAAGGAGTGATTCCAGATGGACAGTGGGTCAAATGAGATCAGCCATTCTCCCTGTGAGGAGGGGCTCCCATTAGCTGCTCTCCCCAGAGAGCTAAAGGAGGGAAGCTGCTCATACACTCCGTCCCTCTCTGCTCAGGATATTGGGGTTCAGCTTCCTGGGTCAGATGCTGCAGCCTCCATTGTGATCTGGGAGACCAGGCTTGGCAGCTGCTGCTCCCCCAGTGGGGCTCCGTGCTGGGAAGTGACCTTAATTAAAGCTTCTTCTCTGCCCGGCCCAGGGGATGACTTTCTGCAGCTGGTCCTAGCCCCCTAGGGCAGTCCTGGGCCCTGTTACTACTAAATTCTGAGCCAGAGTCTCCAGGTAACTGAAAGACCTCAGGGAATGTCCTAGGGTCTGGCAAGAAAGTGACTCTGCACAAACAACACCACCTCATTTCTCCTCCCATTAGCGGTTGCCAGGAGGAAATCCAGCCATGGGAGAGCAAAGCCCCCAGGAATGGGACTGTCCCAGCCAGAGAGGCAGGGAGAGAGGACAGGGGTGGGAGGGACTGAAAGGGGCAGTGGGAGAAATGAATGTGGGGGAGAGATTTCCAGCTCTCTAGTCCACCCAGACACATGTATTGCTGCATCCTGGGGCAGAACCACTTTCCAGTGAACAAAACAAGGATCAGACAGAGCAAAAGCCAGTTCCTGACTCCATATTCCCCCTGCTGGGGTGTGGCTGCCGTGGGGTCAGTGTCTGAGGGAATCCCCCACAGTGACTCCTTTGGTTCTGCTCTTTTCTAGCCTTGTGTTCAGAGAAGGGGTGAGGGGAGAGAGAAGGGAGGTTAAAAATGTGTCTGTGGACTTAGCCTGGCAGGAGGGGCCAGGTCTAAATTGTAATAAACAGATTGAGCATTTCCCAGCATGACAGAATCTAGGGTGTCTGTCTGCAGGGAAAGGGCCTGGGGGAATTGTGATGTGAAATTAACTAAAACCGTTTCTGAAACGCCCACAACTGCCCTTCTCCCCCAGACAGGCTGCAGAATGTTTTGCTCCAGCTCATCCCAGCCTGGCGTGGGACAGGGAAGAGAAATGGCTGCAGTGGAGTCAGTCCAGGTAGAGATTATCGGGGGGTTGCTGGTGGGTTCCTGCTGGAGGAAAGGGAGAGCAAATACACCAGAGGTGGGAAGGTTTGCAGAGTCTGGTTTGGAGGTTGGAGCGGGGCAGGAAATTCACAGCGTGGGGAAAGGAGGAGGCCAGGGTGTGGCAGACCTGCTGGGAGTTATTTACTAAGTGGCCTAGATTCTAGGAACAGACCCAGGAGGTTTGGAGGTGGAAATGCCCTAATTTGTGAAGAGAGAAAATAACCCACCTACATGGAGCTAGTCAAACTGACCAGACTCCTAGTGCTGGAGCCTGACCTCATTAACCATCAGCTGCTGTGAGATATAAAGGGGACACCCATGAGTCAGGCTTATTGGAGCTGCCTCTCCCTTCATATCCCGCTCCTCACAATGAGGAGGGTGTTGGGCATCCTACAAGCGAGCTCTCCCTGGACCCTGCTAGGGGCTCCATCTCCTGTATCAGTCAGTGGCTAGTAGGGGAGTGATGGATATGCTGGGAGAGATAAGGGGCTCTCTCTTCATCCCCTCACCCTGGTATTTGCTGGATACTCTGAGCCAGGTCGAGGTGGGACTCTCCTGACTATGATCCATCCAGAGCTTCCATTTGATTCACTCTTCTCTGCAACAAATATTGGGGCTGTGAGTGGGGCAGCAAGTCCTTAGTGTTGGACTCTTACTCTTTCAGGGGCTGGTGACCTTCAAGGAGATGGCTATGTATTTCACCAGGGAAGAGTGGGCTCTGCTGGACCCCACTCAGAGAGCCCTCCACTGGGATGTCATGCAGGAGAACTATGAGACTGTGACCTCGCTGGGTAAGGGTTCCTGTCCCTTCTGTTCTTGGAAGGGGAAATGAAGAGTGAAGGTTCACGCCACCCCCACAATGCCATCTGTACCCTGTCCTGTTTCAGCATCACCCCAATAGGCCAGTGACACACATAATACCAGAGACCCTCCTCTGCTGCAGAACACTTTGGGAACAGAGCACAGGAGCCGTATTGCACAGTGTCAAATATCTGCTGTTTGCTCAAGTGAAACTGGGGGTTAGGTCTGGCATAACTGTCCCATACCCCTAATCATTTTTGTTGCCCTTTTCTGAACCTTTTCCAATTCCAATATTTCTATTTTTGAGATGGGGTGACATGTGCATGCAGTATTCAAGATGTGGGTTTATCATGGATTTATTTGCTGTTTTTACAAATATGATCTATGAGATATTCTGTCATATCTATCACTTTCTTAATTATTTCCTACATTGTTCACTTTTTTTCACTGCTGCTGCACATTGAGTGGATGTTTTCAGAGAACTATCCACAGTGACTCCAAGATCCATCTCTTGAGTGGAAAGAACTAATTTAGACCCCATCATTTTGTATGTATAGTTGGGATTGTGTTTTCCAATGGGCTGCACTATGTGCTATCCTGTCATCTAGTACTGCTGAGATCCTGGATTCAGTAATATCCCTGCCCTTCCTGTTCCCTTTCTCCACCTAACCCCGCCAGCCCATGCTTCCTGTTCCCAGCTTCCCCAGGATTCTCGCACTGTCTCTGAACCTCTCTGTCAGCAAGAAACAGTGCCAGGGACACTTGCCCTCTGTCTGGAGTCTTCGATTTCTGGGACATGGATTTACTTTCTCTGTGTTGTAAGAGGCTCTGTCATAATGAGTGTCTGTGATGTTACCCAGAGTACAATCTGGACTGTTAAATAGCTGTCCCCTCAGTCCTCCAGCATGGGGTGCCTTTTCCACTGTTTTCCTGCGAGAACAGCCCCTCTTGGCCAATTAACACACAGTCTCCAGCATGTAACTCACTCCCAGCTACACAGTATTGAGTGCTGCTAGACAGCCACTCATGAATTACACCTCAGGAGAAAACCAGCAAATTCTCAAGTGCCCAACTTTCCCCCAGAAATGTGCATCTTGCACTGTCCAGCACGCTACTGAACGACCCAAGCTCATATGAAGTCTGTCATTTCATCAGCGGAAAATGACATGCACCAGCTTGTTATCCCAAACAGAGTTTCCAACACACTTCAATCCACACATACTGGTTAGATGAACAATAAACCAAGATTGTTAACTACCAAAAACTAAAACTAGGCCCAGTCCATGAAAGGGGCACTCCCAGGAGAGACTGTATAAAGGCTGGAACATGAAACACCTTTGTAAACCTGAGACAGCTGCCTTGGGGACAATGACAGGGAGAATCCCCCAAAGTGACTCCTTTGTTTCTGCTCTTCTCTGGCCTCCAATTGTTCCTTCCAATGTGGAGTACTTTGCACTTGTCTCTACTGAATTTGATCCTATTTACTTCAGATCATTTCTCCCGTTTGTCCAGATCATTTTGAACTTTAATCCAATCCTCCAAAGCACTTACAACCCCTCCCAGCTTGGTGTTGTCCGCAAACTTGATACGTGTAAGAGAGAGACTGTTACTGGGAGGGTTTCCCCATGTGTCAGAGGGTTACACCCTGGTGGGAGGGGGCTAGGTCTGTACTGGAATAAGGTCACTCTGTGCTTCACAGTGTGCTAGAACCTAGAATGTGCATTAGCAGGGGAAAAGCTGGGGGGAATCGGCTTGGGGAATGGACAAAAGCCTAGTCTGAATTCTCACACCTTGCCCTTTTCACCCCGGCAGGCCAGAGAATAACATCCATTTTTCGCTGCAGATCATCTCATCCTCCCAGGGGCAAGGAAATGGCTGCAATGGAGCTGGCTCAGGTAAGAGATTATCAGGGTGGCGGGCTCTGCTTGGAGGTTGAGGAGCAGTAAATGCATAAGAGGGTGGGAATTGCTAGAGATGGTGGGAAGCAGGAAATATCTCGGGTGGAGAAAGGGAGGGGACAGCATGTGACAAACCTGCTGAGACTTGTGTAGTGTAGGGCGTGATGGGTTGTCACCCCCAGGAGGCAGTTTGTGGAGCTTCTGGGAACTGCTGTGTCCTCTAACCCTCACGCTGGGCTGGCCCTTCTCACACTGCTTTTCTGGAGATTTCGCCAGCCTCTCCAGGGCCTGTTATCACCCAACACAAGAGCAGGTGGCGCCATGCAGCCAACTAAGCTACCTGAGTGCGTTACCTAAGCCACTCAAGGACAGATAGAAGACAAGAGCCAATTTCCCACTCCCCAACCTTGCACACTTGCTGTAGTATAAATCCAGAATGATACCATCTTATAGTGCACAGGGATCTCTATAATGCAAGCTCATTAATGTAGTTCCCCTTCCCCTCGATATGGGACAGATGTGCACAACAAGCTGAGATTTTCCCCAGACACTTCACTCAAAATACGCTGGTTAAGATAAAGCATCAAACAAGTTTATTAACTGCAGAAAGATAGATTAAGTGATTATAAGTGATAACAAACAGATCAATGCAGATTATTTAGCAAATAACCAAAACTCAGTCTAAGCCTAACATACTAAGTGGATAGAATTTGAATTAGCAATTTCTCACCCTGACTGATGGTACAAGCAGTCCCCCAAGTTTCCATACACAAGCTAGAAATCTCTTGATCCTGGGAGCAGCACTTCCCCCACATCCGTTTTTGTTTCTCAGGTGTTTCCAGAAGTTCTCTTGTGTGGAGAATGAGGCCAAGAGATGATATCACACCCCACCTTATGTAGCTTTTCCATATGGTGGGAACCTTTTGTTCCAAACTCAGTTCCTAGTCCAGTTTGTGGAAAAATACAGGTACTAAAATGGAGTTTAGTGTCATGTGGTCTGGTCACAGGCCCTGCTGAGTCATAGTAGCCATGACTCATAGGCTGGCTGAAACATTCACAGGAAGGCTAAGCTCTTCCACAGTCCATTGTCTTTGTTGAGCCATCAGCACTGTCTGGCTTCTTCATTGTTGTACCTGAAAGGCTCATTGTGGGTGTTACCCAGAGTAAGCACATTTGAAATACAGATACAGAGTCAATATCCATAACTTCAGATACGAACATGATATGTGCACACAAATAGGATAATCCTATTCAGCAAATCAGAACTTTTCCAGTGACACCACACATGATGCATCTTCTACAAAATAGATCATAATTATGTCCTAATCATATTATAATCATACCACTGTGATGAATATGGGAATGTAGTGTCAGATAGGTCTTAATTTCAAGGCACAGGAGTTGGGAATGGAACTTCCCCTCTTTGTGGAACAGGAAATAACCCTCCAGCCAGGGCTGGGACAACTTCCCAGACTCTCAGTGATGGAGCCTGAATCTGCTGACATTTCATTAATTACCACCAACCCCAATCTTTGTGGCAACTGTAAACTTTATCAGTGATGATTTTGTACTCTCTTCTAAGTCATGGATAAGAATGTTAAATAGCACAGGGCCAAGAACCAATCCCTGCAGGAACCTGCTAAAAGAAATCCACTCGATCATGGTTCCCCATTTACTACCAGAGTTTTTAATCTATTTAATGTATGCCGTGTTTATTTTGTATCATTCTAGTATTTTTAGTAAAAATATTGTGCTAATCAAGTCATGTCCCTTACGGAAGTTTAGGTATATTACATCAATACTATTAGCTGCAACCAAACTTTTGATCTCATCCAATAAGGATATCCCGTTAGTTTGATAGGCTCTATTTTCTCTAAACCTTTGTTAATGGGCACTACAATTCTGACCTTCTAACTTCTAGTCTTTATGATTGACTTCCCCTTTCTTCCATATATTTTATTTGGAGAGTGCTTGGATTCCTACCAGGGAGCCACTATCAGGGTCCAGAGACAGCCCCATCTCCTATATTAAGCTCTAGCTAGTAGCTATGTGATAAATGTGAAGACCCTGCTTCTGTCTGTCAGATGGGAGACACAAAGGTTCTCTCTTTCTACCCTCTGATGCCTCCTGGCTGCTGTAAGCAAGGTGGGGTGGGACTCTGTTAACATGTGCCTCCCGGAGCTTCCATTTCCCTGGTGCTGCTGTTCCGTGAATAGTGGGGTTGTGGGTGGGTCAGCAGGTACTGAGTATTGGACTCCTGCTCTTTCAGGGGCCGTTGACCTTCGAGGAGGTGGCTGTGTATTTCTCCAGGGAAGAGGGGACTCTGCTGGACCCCACTCAGAGAGCCATCTACAGAGATGTCATGCAGGGGAACTATGAGAGGATGGTCTTGCTGGGTAAGGATTCCTGTCCCTTCTGTTCTTGGAAGGGGAAATGAAGAGTGAAGGTTCATGCCACCCCCACAATGCCATCTGTACCCTGTCCTGTTTCAGCATCACCCCAATAAGCCAGTAACATACATACTACCAGAGACCCTCCTCTGCTGCAGAACACTTTGGGAACAGAGCACAGGAGCAGCATCACACAATGTCAAATATCTCCTCTTTACTCAAGTAAAACTGGGGTTAGGTCCAGCATAATGAACAGAAGCTTCCTACTCCCAGCCTTCTCTCAAACCCTGAGCCTTCTCTACCCAAACCAGAATGTGCTTGGGGTGTAACAAGCAGGCGGCTGGAGTCAGAGCTGCCAGTCCAGGGTTACTTATCATACAGACACTCAGTGCGTCCTTGAACCCTGGCTGGGAGTATCCAGACAGGGGAGCTCCAGCAGCAGAACACTGAATCTCACCCAGGATTACAGATGACACAACTCCTCGCTGATCTGGATTGCACCCCAGCATGTGAAAATGGCCTAGGTTGGTAGTGACATTTCTTGAGACATGGAGAGTCTTGCTGCCATATCACCAGGTGTAATAAAAATAACAGGAAAGGCCAAATATGGAAAACTGATTGTTCAGCTTGCTTTTGACCTGCATCATATTTTGCAATATATTCCAAATAAGGAAATTAACGTGCAATGTATGTGTCATTGTTTGTGGTTTTAAGCTGTAAAAGGCTTGTGTGATTTTTAGCTCGGAAACAGTATTCCAATAGCTGTCGCCCCCTGCGTGCTTGTAACCAAGAAAAGAGCCTCAGGCTGAGCTGATTCAAATATTAATCCTGTGGTCGTTTTCCACAACAGCCTCAATAGGTCCCTGTGATGGAATGTAAGGCTACATCTAGACTACCCACCGTATCGGCGGGTTAAAATCGATTGCTCGGGGATCGATATATGGCGTCTCATCTAGATGCCATATATCGATCCCCGAGCGCGCTTATATCGATTCCGGAACAACACCAACCCCAACGGAGTTGCTGATTTGAAAGGGGGAGCCGCGGACATCGATCCCGCGCGGTGAGGATGGGTGAGTAATCCGATCTTAGATATTCGACTTCAGTTACGTTATTCACGTAGCTGAATTTGCGTATCTAAGATCGATTTCCCCCCGTAGTGTAGACCAGCCCTTAATGTCTTCACACCTTCCCCCTGCAGGAGAATGGCTGTTTGACCAGCTGTTTGCCTTGCTGTCTCTGAGGAACTGGTCTGTGGGTGTTCCCCAGAACTGTAACTTTTTCAGTAATATCATACTGTAGAATCTCACAATTTTATATACAGTGTTACTACACATTTTAACAGCAGGATAATATTCAGTAGGTTATGCGTTTTCTAATGATACCTCACAAGCTATACTGGGTACAAAATTGATCATAATTTTCTAGAAGAGTGAACACAGGGGTACAGATTGACACAGTGTCTGTGTGTGTGTTCCCAGCAGATATGTGGGTATTTCAATCCCTCATAAGCACAATGTTTGGCATCTTCAAGGACCTGGGGAACTGGTCCTGGGAATTCACTAGTTTAGCAAGTGTGAGACTGCATGAAATTGTGAGACACTTTGGTATTAATAATAAAATAATATAATCTGATAAAATTGCAATGAATCATGCTAGGTATGCCATGTAAAGTGTCAGTGAAAATGTTATGATTTGCCAAGTATGATAATTTTGTTTCTATGTTTCTATCACCTTTGTATTGTGAGTTACAGATATGTAAGGTATATCCGTATTTCCAGACTTGTGCAGTTTTTCTGGGTGACACCCCCAGACATATTGGCATCAACATTGCTTAGCATGTTTGATGGCCCATTGAGGGTCATCAGCTGTACAATGAACCTATGAACCAAGGGGATACACCTATTGAGTCAGCAAGACATGCCGGGGTTTGTCTGTGTAATGAAACCTCCAAAGCTTTTCCATGCCATGTGCTGTGAAGCTTGTGTTTGGGACACAGGAAGTACAAGCCACATGGCAAAAGGAATATAAAGCGCAGCTGCATCATCTCCATCTTGTCTTCAATCCCCCTTCCTACCTCTGGAGCAACTTCTCTACAAACTGAACCCTGGAACAAAGGACTGAATGACCCATCCAAGCTGTGGATGCGTTCCAGACAGACTTTCAAGCCAGCAACTCACCAATACTGCTAAGAACCTGATATATCCATTTTGGAATGTATCTGACTGCTTTTCCATTTAAATTCTTTCTGTCTTTCTTTCTTTTAAACCTTTAGTTTAGATGCTAAAGAATTGTCTGGAAGGATGGAATTTAACTTCATTCTTTCATTTGTTCTTTCTTCTAAACATTTAGTTTAATTGCTAAAGGATTGGCTGGCAGCATGGTATTTTGGATGAGATCCAAACCTGGGTAATGTGGCTAACCTTCTACCCACCCACTTCCTGGATCCAATTAGGATCACTCTCCTGCTGCCCTCTGGCCATGCTGTATCACAGTGAGCAGAGTTTTTAAATAACCTCTCACTGTACGGGACCTAGTTGCTGATTAGGAGTCAGAGAACTGTCATGCAATAAAGGGGGCCGTGTGATTTCTTTTTTCAGAGTCTCGTTAACCAGTGTGTGGGATCACAAGCACAGTTTGTGACTGGTCAGTGAGTTTAACTTCAGTGTTAACCACCAGTATGGGGAGCATCTGCTCTCCCTTTTTCAGCCTGCTCTGACCTTGGCATTTTCAGTGAGGACTGCCCCAGGCACACTAGGTCACACTAAGCACTGAAGATAAATTAACAGAATGTTTTTGATGATCAAGTTGTATGAAATCAACTGAACTCCTTTGTTTTCTTTCATCTGAGCGGAGTTTCTGGTTTTCCAACGTGATATGATCTCCCAGCTGGAACAAGGGAAAGAGCCATGGGTCCCAGAGCTCCAGGGTTCAGAGGAAAGAGAGATCCTGAGATCTCCCCGCACAGATGAGGAAACATTAAACCAACTCAGAATCTGTAAGTGCCTGAAGGAAACATCTAGGATGCCCTACAAAGCTCTTGGGAAGTCTCTCAGTTCATTATTGTCCATAGCAGGGGTCGCATCCGCAGGGTAAATATAGCTCAAGGCTTCCTATAGATGCTAGCAGACACCGGGCAGTAGCTTTCTCCCTTCCCCTTGTGAAGTTGGATGGGATGTGAAGGCTGAATTGATCCCCTCCTCTCTCCTGTTGTGGGGAGCTGAGTTCCTGATTTTTATTTGTCCTCTCTCCAGCACTTGTTTTGGTTTGGCCTTCCCCTTTCCATCCCTGTTTGAGGTTTCTGTCTCTATCACAGCAGGTGATGCAATGACGTGTGAGGTTCAGCACAGACCAGAAAAAGAGCAGGGAAACCAGCCAGGGGAGAAAATGGATAAATTTATTTCCTGTCAGGGAACTCAGAAGGGCCTTAAGGAAACCAGAATACAGCAGGAAATCTGCAGGGAAAAGCAAAAAAAATACATGTGCTGAGTGTGGGAAAAACTTCACTTACAGATCAGGCCTTTCTCAACATCAGAGAATCCACACAGGGGAGAGGCCCTGTGAATGCAATGAGTGCGGGAAAACTTTCAGTCGCAGCTCGCACCTTATTGGGCATCAGAGAATCCACACAGGGAAGAGCTCCTGTCATAGAATCCTAGATTATAAGGGTTGGAAAGGACCTCAAGCGATCATCTAGTCCAACCCCCTGCTCAAAGCAGGACCAATTCCCAAATGGTTCCCTCAAGGATTGAACTTACAACCCTGGGTTTAGTAGGCCAATGCTCAAACCACTGAGCTATCCTCTCCCTCCTGAATGCAGTGAGTGCGGGAAAACTTTCAGTCGCAGCTCACACCTTATTCGGCATCAGAGAATCCACACGCAGGAGGGGTCCTATGAATGCAGTGAGTGCGGGAAAACCTTCAATCGCAGCTCTCACCTTATTCAGCATCAGAGAATCCACACGAGCAAGAAGCCCCACGAATGCCGTCAGCAGGCCTGCACAACTCGTAAAGTGGTGATGTAGAGAAATCTCTGTATTAACTATCTCTATAAATCTTTATAACGTTGCATTGTGTTATTTTGTATTAAGTATCTTTATCTTTATGACATTGCATCCGGCATGATGTTATTTTGTAATTCATATGACTTGGCATTGTGCTTCTCTATTTTCATACAACTTTGTATTAGATCCCTATATAGAGAATTGGTAGAAAACTTTGTATCAAATGTGATAGCCCCTAAGGATAGTATAGTTAAAGTAAAAGAAAACATGTGCCTTTTTGCTAGAAGTAGAATAAGATCTTCCCCCGCACTCTGTAATCAATTGCTCTATTGACTGAATGAGGTGTGAATGAGTGAGGCTTGGAAGACACCCACCTCCAGACAGCTACAACAGTTGAAGAGGGAATGGGAGCCAGAGCAAAGGACAATACAACTTGTCAAGTGGGCCCAATAAAGAAGAGCAGACATATTGATGGCCTCAGGGATTAGAAGCAAGCACCTTCTTTAGAAAACACCCTCTTTGAGCAGCATTGGGACAACACCCAGAGAAAAGCAGCACAAAGACCAACGGACGCAGACCCAGATTTTGAATCTGGTCTAGATTTGCATAAGAGGGAAGCTGCTATAAATGTGAGGTGTCTTGCAGAAGGACCCCGGATCTCGTCTTGTCACCATCGGACCATCGATTTGGATCGGTAGAAGCCCGGCTCCACCCCTCCCCCATCTAACTCACCTGGCCAGTGCAGTTAAGGGGAGCAACTAGTTGGTAACAACAGCAAGACGGAGTGTGTTTATGTCTGTGTGTGTGCGTGAATGCATGACTGTGATATATATCTCATGTGCATATCATAGAGTATTAATTGATACCTGTATTACTAATAAATGTGGCATTTTGCCTTAATCCCCCTGAAAAGTTCTTGTACAGTACTTTGAGTAAAACAGCGAGGGCCACAATACTCCAAAGAAAACAGCTGAGGACCGAAACCCCCGGCCCTGCGGAAACACCCCCCACTCAGGACCTCCCAGCCTGGCGGAAACACCCCGCCCAGCCCTGCAGAAACAAACCCTCCTTCCCCAGCGCCGCCCCACCAAAACAGCTGTGGGTCAAAAAGGAAGGTTGGTGGTGGGGAGGTGTTACTTGATGTTAAATCAACCAGGGACTCCCAGCCAAAGAGGTGGCTGGGAGCCCTCAGGGTCAAATTAAAGGGCCTGGGGCTCTGACGACTGGGGGAACCCGGAGCTTTTCAGGGCTGGGGCAGGGATTTAAAGGTCCCAGAGCTCCTGCTGCTGAGGGGAGCCTGAGCCCTTGAAATCCCAGCCTCACTCCATCCCCTGGAGCTGCCGCCAGGATTCAAAGGGCTCTGTGCTGCCTGCAGCCACAGGGATCCCTGAGCCCTTTAAATCTCAGCTGCTGCCGGGATTCAAAGGGCTCTGGGCTGCCCGTGGCGGTGGGGAGCCCTGAGACCTTTAAACCTCAGCTGCGGCCGGGAATCTCTGCGAGCAGCCCAGAGCCCTTTGAATCCCGGCCGTGGCTGGCAGGCCGGCTTTAGGAAGTGCGGGGCCCCGCAGGGATGACTGGGGAAAAAAAAGCCTTTCAGTTCTTAACAACCGGTTCCCTATAAAAAGTTCTGCCACAGTATGTATTTTTTGTACCAGTAGGGTTACCATACGTCCGTATTTTCCTCCCAGATGGCGATTTAAGAACCAAAAAGCCTGACATGTCCGGGAAAGTACAGATGTATGTTAACCCTACCTAAAAGTTCTTTTTTAAAAAGATGGGTCTGAACTAGAAATGAGCTCTGCCACTCCCTTAGGGTGTGCTAGGGTGCACATGTGTGGGTCCCAGCTGCTCCCTGCCCATCTCATTGAAGCAGGTGTGCAGGGTTACTTCCCTCGGAACTGCAGGGCACCAGTGAATATGGGGCTGGCTGGAGGTGGGGGAGGGGGAGGATGCGAGAGGTAGGGTCTGGCTGCAGGCTGGGTAAGGGGTGTGGGCAGGCTGGAGACAAGAGGTGTGGGGTGGGCTGGCTGGCTTCAGGCAGGGCCACAGGGAGGGTGCGGCATGGGTTGGCAGGGCTGGAGACAAAGGAGTGCGGGACTGGCTGGCTTCAGGCAGCGGGGTGCGGCAGGGGTTGGCTGGAGACGGGTTGGTGCAGGGCTGAAGGCAAGGCAGGGAGTACGGGGTTGGCTGGAGACAGGGCAGGGGGTGCAGGGCTGGTGCGGGCAGGGCAGGCAGTATGGCAGGGGTTGGCTGGAGACAGGGCAGGGGGTGCAGGGCTGGTGCGGGCAGGGCAGGCAGTGTGGCAGGGGCTGGCTGGAGACAGGGAAGGGGGTGCAGGGCTGGCTGGAGACAGGGGTTGGTGCAGGGCTGAAGGCAAGGCAGGTGGTGTGGGGCTGGCTGGAGATGGGCAGGCTGCAGGCAGGAACTGGTGCAAGCAGGGCAGGAGGTGCGGGGCTGGTGCGGGCAGGGGGTGCAGCAGGGGCTGGCTGGGGACAGGCTGGCTGCAGGCAGGGCAGGGGGTGCAGGTACAGGGGGTACAGCCCATCCTCTATGGTGAGTGCCTCCTTCTCCTCCTCCTCCTCCCCCCTCTCCCACTAGGGTAGCAGCAGCAGCCTGGGGCTTGGGGGCTACTTCAAGGGCCCGGGGCGCCCCTGCTTCCACTGCCCCAGCTCTGTAAATAGCCGCGGGAACCCTGGGGAAGCGGCGGGGCTCCAGTGGCTATTTAAAGGGCCGGGGAGGTAGAAGCAATGGGAGTCCTAGACTTTTTAAATAGCCCCCAGAGCCCCGCAGCCATACCCCAGGGCTCCAGCAGCAGGGCTCTAGTGGCAATTTAAAGGGCCTGGGCTTCCAGCCCCTGCTGGGAGCCCCAGACCTTTTAAATTGCCCCCTGGGGAAACTGGGCCACCCTGGTACAGCGCACTGGCTTTTGCTGGTACTGGGGCTTGGGTGCGGGGTCCTCTTAGGAGCGAGGCCGATTCAAGGGAATTGGTTAAATTGGCCTAAAGCTGGCCCTGGTGGCTGGGATTTAAAGAGCTCTGAGCTCCCCGCCCGCCTGCCCAGAGCCCTATAAATCCTGGCCGCGGCTGAGATTTAAAGAGCTCTGGGCTCCCTGCGGCTGCGGGCAGCTCAGAACCTTTTGAATCCCGGCCGCGGCTGAACTTTAAAGGGGTTTGGATTCCCTGCGGCTACAGGCAGCCCAGAGCCCTTTGATTCCCGGCTGTGGGACGCACAGTGAGACTTCACGGGCCGCACGTTGCCCGTGGGCCGTATGTTGTGCAGGCCTGGCATGGAGGGGCAAAATAGGTAAGAAATTTCCGTGGCCTGTCACTAGCAAATAGTAGCCACCATGGATCCTGCCAGAGGTGGCTACATCTTAGCACTGTGGGAAGCAACCCTTCACAGAGACCATTTGTCTTGTGGTTTGGGATACTTCTCAAGACATGCTGCACTCAGAGTGACCCCCTCATCCTGTGCCAGCTGGAGAAAAGAAAAGGGGCCAGCCAACTCTCCCACTACCAGCTGCGAACCACTGATCCCCAAACAGGGGGAGGCCTCTGGCTTTGATGTGTATTAAATATCAGGCTGGTCTCTTTCTTTGGCAAATATCTAACAGAGCTAAAAGAGGGAACAAATGATCCTCAAAGGAGAGGGGAAAGACAATCACTGGGAAATTTAATCTCCTGCAACATCCAGAATGGAGAGCGACTCAGGGCAACAGGATCCCCCGAAGGAAGAAGTTTTTGGGATTTAGAAACATAAGGAACAGCACAAAACTTGAGAGGATTGTTAATTGACATTTGATAATGACACAGAGGGAAAACCTGAGCTTTCAGATCAGTGTTCAGAAATGAAAGACAAAGGGTGGAAATCAGAGATTTTGGATCCATTTTGCAAATTATAGAGAGGAAAGTGGAAAATCAGAGGGATTTTATATCAGTTGTTGATAGGAGGTAAAATCTGAGTGTTTCACATGAATACTTGATAAATGAATAAAGAGGAAATGGGCAACATTTGCAAACATTTTGTGTTCAATAATCTGAGAAAAGGTGTAAATCTGAGATTTTCTTATTATTTTATAATTAGAGACAGGAAAATCTCAGGGCATATTCAATTAGAAATAGACAACTAGAGAGAAGTGGGGCAAATGTTTAGGTTATTTTATTTGAATCTTTGAGATTTGCAAAGAAATTGTGTCACAAACTGCATATTTGATAACATGAGAGGAAAACACCAAGATCTGAGGGGAGAGAGTCACTTTCCTGTCAGGGCCCAGTGCTCCCTCCCCCTCCCCCTCCGGGGTCTCTCACTCACTGGGGGCTCCAGGCGGGGCTGGTGCGGTCAGAGCCTGGGGCTGCCTAGGGGGCAGGTCCCAGCTGGAGAAAGCCCCCCCCCCGGCCAGGATAGGAATGTGCTACTGGTAGCAGCCTGGGGCTGGACCCTCTCTATGGGGGACACTTGCTCCCCCCTCCCCTTCCTGGCCCTTCCCACGCCCTGTTGCCAGCAGAGAGTGGCCCCCCCAGCCCAGCCCAGGGGTGTCCCTGTCTCAGGCCCCCCCCAGCCTCTGCCCAGTTCAGAAATCACTCGGGGGAACCATTTCCCACCTACACAAGGACAAATCACTGCAGGTGAAAATGGGGGAAAACACCCCAAACCTGAGATCTGAACTGGCCATTGGCAAAGGGGAGAGAAAATGGGGCACAATGGGGGGAGGGGAACAGGGAACTTCTCAGGGATTTGAGGGAAGGGGGTGTCAGCCTGGATGTTGCTTGTTGCTCTCTAGGGAGAAAGGGGGCAGGACAGGAGAGGAGGGGGGTCTCCACGGAGGGGGCAGTGGTAATTCCGAGGGGATCTCAGCCCTCCCTTTTTCTCCCCGCTCCTCAGGGGTCACCTGCTCTTCTCCCCTCGCCCCCCGGCCATGTCCCGGCTGCACAGACATTTTCCATCCATCCCTTTCCCAGGTCTCCCCCCTCCGCAGCCCCTGCCCAACCCCACGCAGGGGCTGCTAGGTGTAATGCATGTTCAGTAGGGATTTCTCCCCTACTAATGCTGGGGTGTCCTTCTCCTATAGGTTAGTCTACTAATGATCTCATCTTGGTACCATGTGTGTCAGTTCATTGCCATGGCACTCGTGTGCTTAGACATCTGAGGATGCTCTATAGAAAAGCTCCTTGAGTGAGGTGATCCACAGGGAGTAGCTCAAAGCTCCAAAGTGCCTGGCCGGGGCAGGACATTGGCACAGCAAGGGCGGGGTGTGGCAGTGACATCACAAAGGCCTTTTGCAGGACCTCACACTATTGGTCAAAGACTATTGGTGAGCAGGTGGTGACCTCACAGAGAGATCCTGACATCAGTCAGGGGCCAGGGGCTAGGGAAACCTCAGAGACCCCTGTGGCTTTGCTTCAGCAAGTCTCCTTCTCCAGGTCTCTGTCTGAGGACTGAGAGAGTATTCGGGTTCATGGACGTGAGCGCCAGGAGAAACCTCTTTCCAGTTTTCTCCTTCCCTTGTAGTGATTTTACTAGAAAACAGCCGTCCCTCTTTAGAAGGTAAGAGCCTCCTGGAGGTGTGAAACCTGTTCAGTCTGATCCATCTGGTGAGAGTTGAATTCTAGGCATGGAAAACATGAGCTTAAGGAGGCAGAATTTTATTCCACACCTGGGATTTTGTCCCTTAGAATCATGGGGACATTAGGGTTTGTCCTTTGTGTTTCACCTTTTCCTCCATCCACCTGTCCCTCCCTCCTTTCTCTTCATCTCTTCTTTTGTCCTTTCTCCTGTTCCCCTCCCAACACCAGGACGAGTGTGTGCGTGTGTGTTGCGGGGGAGTGCTCTGCAGCTCTCACTGTGGGAGTTCCACCCAAAAATGTGAGGCTGAAATAGTGCTCAGGCAGTCAGGGCTGGATTAACCTTTTGTTGGCCCTGGCACCAAACATATTTGTGGGCCCCAGTATAGTCACTGTGGGCTCCGAGTGTGGGCCTGGTGGGGCAGTGCCATTGGTGCCTTCGTATACCCGGTACTGAACCTCAGAGACATTTTTCATTTTGATCACACACCTCTCCATGACTATATGCATTGCCATACACAGCTCCCTCAGCCCGCGGGTTTTCTTATTGAGCTGTACACCCATGTGGGTTTACCAGTGTCCACAGTGAGCAGAACTTTCATAGTGACCAAGGAAACTCCCCACAGATTTATCTCTTTCCTCATTCAGACCTTCTCTAGCCATGTCTCCAGTACCCCCCCATGTCACCAGTCACTGCATGTGGTCCTAGTCTCAGCTCAAAGTCCTAAAGCCAGCAGACACCTGATCAGTTCTGACAGATCCCTCCCTCAGCCCCCATCCTGCCATGTGAGCAAGCCACCTGCAAACACCATTTCCCCAAAGTGAGGACTTAGCCCTTGGGAATCTGAAGACACCAGCGTCTCTCCCTCTGCTCCCATCTACGTGCTAGTCTGCTACCTGGTCACCACCACCTCTCCCCATACTTGTTTCCTTTCTACTTTGGACATGCTCCCAACCAGCTGGAAGCTCCCTCTGCAAGCCTGACCTGCTCCCGCCTTCCCTGCTCCCCCGACATTCCTTTCCTACTGGTGACCTCTGTTCCTTGAGGTTAACTCCAGTGTCTTTAGGTGCTCTAGCTTAATGGCCCCAGGAGTCATAGAGCCACTTGTAGTTTCTCTAGCTACAGCCATGGGGCAACTGCCAGAGGCCAGCCTTAGACAGCTGCAGCTACTAGCCGCAGGAGCGGAGGCAATGCCAAGGCTGAGCATGCTTGAACCTTGCAAGGGCAGCACTAGGGACTCTAAATCCTCAGCACTGGCCCTAGGCAGCTGCAGACTCTGGAGTTAGGCACTTTCCTCCTCTAGGTTCCTGCATGGTTACAGAACTGCAGTAAAGTGGAACAATTATCAGCTTCTGTGATTGGAAGATGTCTGGATCCATCTAATAAGACCGTCCTACATAAATGAGGAAAGTTGAGGTGCCTTTATTATTCTTTTGTTCCATTCTTTGTTTCTATGGGGAATTTGCCAGTGCAATATCACTGTCTTCCTTTTAAACAAACAAAACTAAAAAAAAAAGTGTAATGGCTGTTGAAAATAGCAATTCCAGCCCTCGTTAGCACTGTGAAGACCCCAACGTTTGTTGCTCAATTTTCTCCTACTTTTTCTACAGTAAATGACAGTGGATCAGCATATTTGATTTGGGAGAAATGAAGTAACAGCTGCCCAAATTGAGCTTGAGCACTCCTGATTTTGAGGTGTTCAGATCTGGAAGGCAGGGGCTAGATTCCCTTTATGAATATTAGATACATCTGGAAAGGAAAAGTCAATTTCTATTTTCATGGCTCAGAAGTGGAAATCCTCCTGTCCTGTATCTGAAGCTGTCCAGGTCCAGTAGAGCCTCCCCTTCCTTACTTACCATTTTACCTTCTGGTGGGATCCACATACCTCCCTTGCCCAGCTTCAGATAGAGAGGGGCCCTGTCCAGTTAGTCCACCCAGTTCCATCTTTGGGGGCTGCCAGGCGAGGTCACACCAGCATCCCTAAGCCTGTCTGGGGAAGTCTTCTGAGGGTGCTACCTGGGCCAAAGCCTTCTACTCCTTGGTCACACCTCTTCCCTATTCACAGGTGGCACCCCCTTCTAGCAGCCAGCCAGCCCCCCAGCCACAGCAAGCTGCAGCACATGGAGTCTCACAGCTTCCCCCCTCCCTTTCCTGTTGATAGTAGCCAAGGGAATGCTGGGAAATGTTCCTTCTCTGCTCCAAGGCAGGGAGCTGGTCAAGGAACTACAGCTCCCAGGGCCCTATGGGGTCTCAGCTCCCCTACTGAATCCAGGCTGCTCTGAGGCTCCCTTTCTGCAGCAGGGAGGAAGTTACTGTTACAGGTCCCTTCAGAGCTTGGGCCTAGCACTATGGCACCATGTCAAATCCAGTACTGCTCCCAACTCTATCCAGCTCTGCTGCTGGCAGGATCCCTTCCCATTCTTTTTGTTTCCTGTCTCCCCTCCAAGGAGAAGCTCTGCATTGTTCCTGTGTGGGGAACTGAACCCAGGCTGTCTGGGTGAAAGCCAAGAATCCTAACCACTAGACCACATGGGACTTCCATAACAAGTTTACATGTTCATATTCAATAACACAATTAAACGTAGCCATTCAAAGTAGCCATTTAAAAGAAGCCATTCAAAAAACTTCAAAAACAGACTTCAAAGAGAAATTGCAGAGTTACAACTGATCTGCAGACTTAACACCATTAATTTGAGCTTGAAGAGGGACTGGGGGTGACTGGCTCACTACAAAAGCAATTTTCCCTCTCTTGGTATTGACACCTCCCTGTCAATTACTTGGAGAGAGCCACATCCACCCTGACTGAATTAGCCTTCAACACTGGTTCTCCCCTTGTATGGTAACTCCCTTTACATCATGTTCCAATATATATTTATGCCTCTATCTGCAATTTTCACTCCATGCATCTGAAGAAGAGGGCTTTTTACCCACGAATGCTTGTGTCCAAATAAATCTGTTAGTTCTTAAGGTGTCACCGGACTCCTCGTTGTTTTTGTGAAATAAAAGCAAAATGCACTCTAAGCTGATCTTAACCCTTTCAATGCCCTTACAAACTTAGATGCTTCTCACCACAGGCCGGCTGGTGGCTTTTCAGCCAGGCTCTCCCCTTTCGTCAGCGCTTCAGTTGCTTGGTGTGGGGGTGTCTGTAGATGTAGGTGGACGAGAGAGACAAAGCATGGCAAATGTCTCTGCTTTTATCATGTCCTTTCTTCCCTCTTGGCTTTGCTCCCCCTTCAGAGTCAGGTGAGCATCACTGCGTCTCTCCAAGCAAGTCTGAGCAATTCCCCTGGGGTGTCCTCTTGCAGGTAAGTGATTGCACTGTAGCTCCCTTGCTGAACAATGGCTGTTGATGGGTTGTTTGACACCCTGTCCGGGTGTTGGTTACTTTCCTTGCTGTTGTCACTGGGGAGCTAATATTTGGCTGACTCCCCCACCTTACAGCATAGTGATAACCACACTGCACAATTCTCATAACTTCATATGCATGAATGGTAAACATCTATGGGTAGAGAAATGACTTTCAGCAGATCATATCCTTTCCCCTGATACCTTACAAGGCATGCTCTGTATATAAGATCACGATTATATGAAAATGAGGAATATGGGGGTTACAGCACACTCCCCCAAAGGTACAGAATGTCACACTGAGATTCTATTTTCATTTGTTATGTAACAGCATTAAAGAGATCCAGTGACTGACCAATGGCATTTTCAAGTGCTAAAATAGCAAGCGCTGTTGGTCTCTCATTGGCCATCAGCGACTGAAGATACGGTTTAATGAGCCAGAGCTTCAAGGCGAGGGTGGCTCTGTCCACTGCCTTCCGTTGCGCTGCTGGGCACCAAGTCCCTGGCGGTCAATATGTGAAGCTGGGAGAAGAGAGTGGGGTGGCAAGCGGTGGTAGAACTTTTGCCACCAGGGTCTAGCTGTCTAATTTCCTCTTCGTACTGCTGGGCCCCCGTTGCCTTCAGGTAACACAGGAACTAAGGCAGGAATAGGGTGAGGAAGCAAGTAAAGCCGAGCAAGGAAGGCAAAAGTTAATCTTATCTTTATGGGCAGCTCGCAATGACGTCCTTTTTCTGTGCCACAGCTGACAACAACATCCCAGACAGAAAAGTAACAGGCCAAAAAGAAACCTAGCAGCTGCTGAAAGAGTTCAGCTGGGAGCGTGCTAGACTAACAGGCTCTTCTATCCTCCTTTATGCACGGGCGGGATGTTTTCTGAGAGTGCAGCAGTTCCTTTAACTGCCACGAGTCCCTCATTTCAGGCTATGCAGCAGGAAAAGACAGCATGGGCTTCTGCACCGAGTTGGCCCACCTGACCTTTCATTCTTCTCTTGCTCTTTGTCAGCAAGGAGAAGAAAAAGAAGCTCTCCCTCAAGCTGGAGTCACACGGGCGAGGTAAGGACGACTTCCTGAGTGCTGGCTCCAGTCCTCTGCCCTGCCAGCTGACCTATCGAGGGGCTACCACCACATTCTCTAGATTTGTCCATCGGTCTGTGCCAGAGTGAGCAACAACCCAGTAGGTGGAGTTTCT
Source organism: Gopherus flavomarginatus (assembly GCF_025201925.1). Lineage (NCBI taxonomy): Eukaryota > Metazoa > Chordata > Testudines > Testudinidae > Gopherus > Gopherus flavomarginatus. Next base: position 157,471 of record NW_026115091.1, read on the forward strand.
GTAGTGTAGTGGTTATCACATTTGCCTAATACGCAAAAGGTCCCTGGTTCAAAACCAGGCAGAAATATGCTGGCTTCCTTTTCCCAGATTCCCCTTGTTATTCAGAAAGGACACTCCTCCTATTGGCCTGTCGATGGGATAACTCCAACCCCTGCATGAGAGAGGATGCTGACAGCAGTGGAGAAAGCACCTTGGTGTCAGGCTGGAGAACCTAGAGTAGTTAGGCCAGTCACCATTTGGAGGCTTGTGGCTTGGCCACCTCTGCTGTTGGAGGTTGGCCTATAGAGGCTCTCACTTCCTGCTGGGCTCCTTTGCATGACTGGCCAAAGGAGGAAGTGAGGCAGGAATGGGGCAATAGAGGAAAGTTGAGCTGAGGAAGGCAGGGAAGAAGCTGTGCGGCTAAGTGGGGTTAGTAGAGCACCACCCTTCATTCTGCAAAGCCTGGGGAGGTGTGGTTGGCTGCTGGGAGGTAGAATCCTGTGCCTGCCTCTTGGCTTCCCAGGAGTGGCTACTTGCAGCCCAGGAGAAGAAGGGAGGTTCTGGGTGAAAGGAAAACAAGCAAAGCTGAGTCCAAGTGGAGAATGGCGGCTCCTTTATGGCCAACCTGGGGGCATGACTGATGGTTTTAGAGGTGGAGGCTGGGCTGGCTGTGAGCAACTGGGATCCAGGAAACCCCCACCTGCCCTTCTGAGGGCTGAACCCATGGAGGTGCGGTTGGCTGCTGAGAGACAGACCCCTGTGGCTGCCTGTTGGCATCCCAGGGATGGCTACTTGCAGCCCAGGAGAAGCGGGGTTCTGGGGGGAAGGAAAAGCAGCAATGGTGAGGCTGAGTGGGCTCCTTTCTGGCCGAGATGGTGGACTGCGGTGAGTCTGGGAGTTGCCTGTAAGCCATAAGTGGACGTAGTGCAGTGAAAACTGCTGCTCCATTCTGGCCGACCTGGGGGCGCCATAGATGACTTGGGAGTGGGGGCAGGGCGCTGGCTGTGAGCAAATGGGATCCAGGAAGCCCCAGCCTGCCCCTCCAGGGGCCGAGTCTTCTTCTCTCCTGCCGTGGGGAGCCCGACGTTAAGCCTGCCCAGCATGTGCAGCAGCTCGAGCATTAAGCCTTCCTGTGTGCATAACTGAACTACGCCCTAGTGTAATAAGGTGTAAAGTTTAGATTGTGAATTATCTTTAATTTCCATGGTAATTTACTTTGATCTTTTATTCCTACCACTTATAATCCTTAAAACTCCATCTTTCTGTAGTTAATAAATCTGTTTTATGCTCTACTTAAACTGGTGTATTTTGCTTGAAGTTCTTGGGAAATCTCAGCTCCATTACAAGGCTGGTTCATGTACTATTCACAGTGAGGGAGGGGTGGATCCTGTGTAATAAACTCACACTGATCAGGCTTCTGATTAAGGCAAGGTGGTATGATCCAGGGGTGCAAGGCTGCAGAGCTGTGGTGGGGGCGACTTTCTATCATTAGTGTTATGAGTGGCTGCAGAAGCATTCATGTAATTCAGTTGGCTGTGTCCCTACCTACGGATGTCTGTGTAAGTGCAATATCTGCCAGAGATTCACAGCTTGTCTCAGCATCACATGTGTGAGAGGGAGCCCAGGTGGTGGGACAAAGGGCTCAGGGGTGCCACTGTTCAGTTGCATCCCATAGATCGCATCACAGACTTTCAACAACCACAGCGGGTGCTCACTGAGACAGAGAGAGAGATGCCAAAATAGTGATATCCAGTGCCAGCAGACATCAAACTATCAGAAATTCTGTGAACAGAGAAGACCCTGCTAGTGGAAAATGGCTTGTGAGGTATCATTAGAAAAGCATAACCTACTGAATATTATCCTCCTGTTAAAATGTGTAGTAACACTGTATGTAAAATTGTGAGATTTTACAGTATGATATTACTGAAAAAGTTACAGTTCTGGGGAACACCCACAGACCAGTTCCTCAGAGACAGCAAGGCAAACAGCTGGTCAAACAGCCATTCTCCTGCAGGGGGAAGGTGTGAAGACATTAAGGGCTGGTCTACACTACGGGGGGAAATCGATCTTAGATACGCAAATTCAGCTACGTGAATAACGTAACTGAAGTCGAATATCTAAGATCGGATTACTCACCCATCCTCACCGCGCTGGATCGATGTCCGCGGCTCCCTCTGTCAAATCAGCAACTCCGTTGGGGTTGGTGTTGTTCCGGAATCGATATAAGCACGCTCGGGGATCGATATATGGCGTCTAGATGAGACGCCATATATCGATCCCCGAGCAATCGATTTTAACCCGCCGATACGGTGGGTAGTCTAGATGTAGCCTTACATTCCATCACAGGGACCTATTGAGGCTGTTGTGGAAAACGACCACAGGATTAATATTTGAATCAGCTCAGCCTGAGGCTCTTTTCTTGGTTACAAGCACGCAGGTGGCGACAGCTATTGGAATACTGTTCCTGAGCTAAAAATCACACAAGCCTTTTACAGCTTAAAACCACAAACAATGACACATACGTTACACGTTAAGTTCCTTATTTGGAATATATTGCAAAATATGATGCAGGTCAAAAGCAAGCTGAACAATCAGTTTTCCATATTTGGCCTTTCCTGTTATTTTTATTACATCTGGTGATATGGGAGCAAGACTCTCCATGTCTCAAGAAATGTCACTACCAACCTAGGCCATTTTCACATGCTGGGGTGCAATCCAGATCAGCGAGGAGTTGTGTCATCTGTAATCCTGGGTGAGATTCAGTGTTCTGCTGCTGGAGCTCCCCTGTCTGGATACTCCCAGCCAGCGTTCAAGGACGCACTGAGTGTCTGTATGATAAGTAACCCTGGACTGGCAGCTCTGACTCCAGCCGCCTGCTTGTTACACCCCAAGCACATTCTGGTTTGGGTAGAGAAGGCTCAGGGTTTGAGAGAAGGCTGGGGGTAGGAAGCTTCTGTTCATTATGCTGGACTTAACCCCAGTTTTACTTGAGTAAAGAGGAGATATTTGACATTGTGTGATGCTGCTCCTGTGCTCTGTTCCCAAAGTGTTCTGCAGCAGAGGAGGGTCTCTGGTAGTATGTATGTTACTGGCTTATTGGGGTGATGCTGAAACAGGACAGGGTACAGATGGCATTGTGGGGGTGGCATGAACCTTCACTCTTCATTTCCCCTTCCAAGAACAGAAGGGACAGGAATCCTTACCCAGCAAGACCATCGTCTCATAGTTCCCCTGCATGACATCTCTGTAGAGGGCTCTCTGAGTGGGGTCCAGCAGAGTCCCCTCTTCCCTGGAGAAATAGACAGCCACCTCCTCGAAGGTCACCGGCCCCTGAAAGAGCAGGAGTCCAGTACTCAGTACTTGCTGACCCACTCACAACCCCACTATTCATGGAACAGCAGCACCAGGGAAATGGAAGCTCCGGGAGGCACATGTTAACAGAGTCCCAACCCACCTTGCTTACAGCAGCCAGGAGGCATCAGAGGGTAGAAAGAGAGAACCTTTGTGTCTCCCATCTGACAGACAGAAGCAGGGTCTTCACATTTATCACATAGCTACTAGCCAGAGCTTAATATAGGAGATGGGGCTGTCTCTGGACCCTGATAGTGGCTCCCTGGTAGGAATCCAAGCACTCTCCAAATAAAATATATGGAAGAAAGGGGAAGTCAATCATAAAGAATAGAAGTTAGAAGGTCAGAATTGTAGTGCCCATTAACAAAGGTTTAGAGAAAATAGAGCCTATCAAACTAACGGGATATCCTTATTGGATGAGATCAAAAGTTTGGTTGCAGCTAATAGTATTGATGTAATATACCTAAACTTCCGTAAGGGACATGACTTGATTAGCACAATATTTTTACTAAAAAAAACTAGAATGATACAAAATAAACACGGCATACATTAAATAGATTAAAAACTCTGATAGTAAATGGGGAACCATGATCGAGTGGATTTCTTTTAGCAGGTTCCTGCAGGGATTGGTTCTTGGTCCTGTGCTATTTAACATTCTTATCCATGACTTAGAAGAGAGTACAAAATCATCACTGATAAAGTTTACAGTTGCCACAAAGATTGGGGTTGGTGGTAATTAATGAAATGTCAGTAGATTCAGGCTCCATCGCTGAGAGTCTGGGAAGTTGTCCCAGCCCTGGCTGGAGGGTTATTTCCTGTTCCACAAAGAGGGGAAGTTCCATTCCCAACTCCTGTGCCTTGAAATTACGACCTATCTGACACTACACCCCCATATTCATCATAGTGGTATGATTATAATATTATTAGGAAATAATTATGATCTATTTTGTAGAAGATGCATCATGTGTGGTGTCACTGGAAAAGTTCTGATTTGCTGAATAGGCTTATCCTATTTGTGTGCACATATCATGTTCGTATCTGAAGTTATGGATATTGACTCTGTATCTGTATTTCAAATGTGCTTACTCTGGGTAACACCCACAATGAGCCTTTCAGGTACAACAATGAAGAAGCCAGACAGTGCTGATGGCTCAACAAAGACAATGGACTGTGGAAGAGCTTAGCCTTCCTGTGAATGTTTCAGCCAGCCTATGAGTCATGGCTACTATGACTCAGCAGGGCCTGTGACCAGACCACATGACACTAAACTCCACTTTAGTACCTGTATTTTTCCACAAACTGGACTAGGAACTGAGTTTGGAACAAAAGGTTCCCACCATATGGAAAAGCTACATAAGGTGGGGTGTGACATCATCTCTTGGCCTCATTCTCCACACAAGAGAACTTCTGGAAACACCTGAGAAACAAAAACGGATGTGGGGGAAGTGCTGCTCCCAGGATCAAGAGATTTCTAGCTTGTGTATGGAAACTTGGGGGACTGCTTGTACCATCAGTCAGGGTGAGAAATTGCTAATTCAAATTCTATCCATCTAGTATGTTAGGCTTAGTCTGAGTTTTGGTTATTTGCTAAATAATCTGCTTTGATCTGTTTGTTATCACTTATAATCACTTAATCTATCTTTCTGCAGTTAATAAACTTGTTTGATGCTTTATCTTAACCAGCGTATTTTGAGTGAAGTGTCTGGGGAAAATCTCAGCTTGTTGTGCACATCTGTCCCATATCGAGGGGAAGGGGAACTACATTAATGAGCTTGTATTATAGAGATCCCTGTGCACTATAAGATGGTATCATTCTGGATTTATACTACAGCAAGTGTGCAAGGTTGGGGAGTGGGAAATTGGCTCTTGTCTTCTATCTGTCCTTGAGTGGCTTAGGTAACGCACTCAGGTAGCTTAGTTGGCTGCATGACGCCACCTGCTGTTGTGTTGGGTGATAACAGGCCCTGGAGAGGCTGGCGAAATCTCCAGCAAAGCAGTGTGAGAAGGGCCAGCCCAGCGTGAGGGTTAGAGGACACAGCAGTTCCCAGAAGCTCCACAAACTGCCTCCTGGGGGTGACAACCCATCACGCCCTACACTACACAAGTCTCAGCAGGTTTGTCACATGCTGTCCCCTCCCTTTCTCCACCCGAGATATTTCCTGCTTCCCACCACCTCTAGCAATTCCCACCCTCTTATGCATTTACTGCTCCTCAACCTCCAAGCAGAGCCCGCCACCCTGATAATCTCTTACCTGAGCCAGCTCCATTGCAGCCATTTCCTTGCCCCTGGGAGGACGAGATGATCTGCAGCGAAACATGGATGTTATTCTCTGGCCTGCCGGGGTGAAAAGGGCAAGGTGTGAGAATTCAGACTAGGCTTTTGTCCATTCCACAAGCCGATTCCCCCCAGCTTTTCCCCTGCTAATGCACATTCTAGGTTCTAGCACACTGTGAAGCACAGAGTGACCTTATTCCAGTACAGGCCTAGCCCCCTCCCACCAGGGTGTAACCCTCTGACACATGGGGAAACCCTCCCAGTAACAGTCTCTCTCTTACACGTATCAAGTTTGCGGACAACACCAAGCTGGGAGGGGTTGTAAGTGCTTTGGAGGATTGGATTAAAATTCAAAATGATCTGGACAAACGGGAGAAATGATCTGAAGTAAATAGGATCAAATTCAGTAGAGACAAGTGCAAAGTACTCCACGTTGGAAGGAACAATCGGAGGCCAGAGAAGAGCAGAAACAAAGGAGTCACTTTGGGGGATTCTCCCTGTCATTGTCCCCAAGGCAGCTGTCTCAGGTTTACAAAGGTGTTTCATGTTCCAGCCTTTGTACAGTCTCTCCTGGGAGTGTCCCTTTCATGGACTGGGCCTAGTTTTAGTTTTTGGTAGTTAACAAGCTTGGTTTATTGTTCATCTAACCAGTATGTGTGGATTGAAGTGTGTTGGAAACTCTGTTTGGGATAACAAGCTGGTGCATGTCATTTTCCGCTGATGAAATGACAGACTTCATATGAGCTTGGGTCGTTCAGTAGCGTGCTGGACAGTGCAAGATGCACATTTCTGGGGGAAAGTTGGGCACTTGAGAATTTGCTGGTTTTCTCCTGAGGTGTAATTCATGAGTGGCTGTCTAGCAGCACTCAATACTGTGTAGCTGGGAGTGAGTTACATGCTGGAGACTGTGTGTTAATTGGCCAAGAGGGGCTGTTCTCGAGGGAAAACAGTGGAAAAGGCACCCCATGCTGGAGGACTGAGGTACAGCTATTTAACAGTCCAGATTGTACTCTGGGTAACATCACAGACACTCATTATGACAGAGCCTCTTACAACACAGAGAAAGTAAATCCATGTCCCAGAAATCGAAGACTCCAGACAGAGGGCAACTGTCCCTGGCACTGCTTCTTGCTGACAGAGAGGCTCAGAGACAGTGCGAGAATCCTGGGGAAGCTGGGAACAGGAAGCATGGGCTGGCGGGGTTCGGTGGAGAAAGGGAACAGGAAGGGCAAGGATATTACTGAATCCAGGATCTTAGCAGTACTAGATGACAGGATAGCACATAGTGCAGCCCATTGGAAAACACAATCCCAACTATACATACAAAATGATGGGGTCTAAATTAGTTGTTTCCACTCAAGAGAGTGATCTTGGAGTCACTGTGGATAGTTCTCTGAAAACATCCACTCAATGTGCAGCAGCAGTGAAAAAAAGTGAACAATGTAGGAAATAATTAAGAAAGTGATAGATATGACAGAATATCTCATAGATCATATTTGTAAAAACAGCAAATAAATCCATGATACACCCACATCTTGAATACTGCATGCACATGTCACCCCATCTCAAAAATAGAAATATTGGAATTGGAAAAGGTTCAGAAAAGGGCAACAAACATGATTATGGGACAGTTATGCCAGACCTAACCCCCAGTTTCACTTGAGCAAACAGGAGATATTTGACACTGTGCAATATGGCTCCTGTGCTCTGTTCCCAAAGTGTTCTGCAGCAGAGGAGGGTCTCTGGTATTATGTGTGTCACTGGCCTATTGGGGTGATGCTGAAACAGGACAGGGTACAGATGGCATTGTGGGGGTGGCGTGAACCTTCACTCTTCATTTCCCCTTCCAAGAACAGAAGGGACAGGAACCCTTACCCAGCGAGGTCACAGTCTCATAGTTCTCCTGCATGACATCCCAGTAGAGAGCTCTCTGAGTGGGGTCCAGCAGAGCCCACTCTTCCCTGGTGAAATACATAGCCATCTCCTTGAAGGTCACCAGCCCCTGAAAGAGTAAGAGTCCAACACTAAGGACTTGCTGCCCCACTCACAGCCCCACTATTTGTGGCAGAGAAGAGTGAATCAAATGGAAGCTCTGGGTGGATCATAGTCAGGAGAGTCCCACCTCGACCTGGCTCAGAGTATCCAGCAAATGCCAGGGTGAGGGGATGAAGAGAGAGCCCCTTATCTCTCCCAGCATATCCATCACCCCCCTACTAGCCACTGACTGATACAGGAGATGGAGGCCCTAGCAGGGTCCAGGGAGAGCTCGCTGGTAGGATGCCCAACACCCTCCTCATTGTGAGGACTGGGATATGAAGGGAGAGGCAGCTCCAATAAGCCTGACTCATGGGTGTCCCCTTTATATCTCACAGCAGCTGATGGTTAATGAGGTCAGGCTCCAGCACTAGGAGTCTGGTCAGTTTGACTAGCTCCATGTAGGTGGGTTATTTTCTCTCTTCACAAATTAGGGCATTTCCACCTCCAAACCTCCTGGGTCTGTTCCTAGAATCTAGGCCACTTAGTAAATAACTCCCAGCAGGTCTGCCACACCCTGGCCTCCTCCTTTCCCCACGCTGTGAATTTCCTGTCCCGCTCTAACCTCCAAACCAGACTCTGCAAACCTTCCCACCTCTGGTGTATTTGCTCTCCCTTTCCTCCAGCAGGAACCCACCAGCAACCCCCCGATAATCTCTACCTGGACTGACTCCACTGCAGCCATTTCTCTTCCCTGTCCCACGCCAGGCTGGGATGAGCTGGAGCAAAACATTCTGCAGCCTGTCTGGGGGAGAAGGGCAGTTGTGGGCGTTTCAGAACCGGTTTTAGTTAATTTCACATCACAATTCCCCCAGGCCCTTTCCCTGCAGACAGACACCCTAGATTCTGTCATGCTGGGAAATGCTCAATCTGTTTATTACAATTTATACCTGGCTCCTCCTGCCACGCTAAGTCCACAGACACATTTTTAACCTCCCTTCTCTCTCCCCTCACCCCTTCTCTGAACACAAGGCTAGAAAAGAGCAGAACCAAAGGAGTCACTGTGGGGGATTCCCTCAGACACTGACCCCACGGCAGCCACACCCCAGCAGGGGGAATATGGAGTCAGGAACTGGCTTTTGCTCTGTCTGATCCTTGTTTTGTTCACTGGAAAGTGGTTCTGCCCCAGGATGCAGCAATACATGTGTCTGGGTGGACTAGAGAGCTGGAAATCTCTCCTCCACATTCATTTCTCCCACTGCCCCTTTCAGTCTCTCCTTCCCCTGTCCTCTCTCCCTGCCCCTCTGGCTGGGACAGTCCCATTCCTGGGGACTTTGCTCTCCCATGGCTGGATTTCCTCCTGGCAACCGCTAATAGGAGGAGAAATGAGGTGGTGTTGTTTGTGCAGAGTCACTTTCTTGCCAGACCCTAGGACATTCCCTGAGGTCTTTCAGTTACCTGGAGACTCTGGCTCAGAATTTAGTAGTAACAGGGCCCAGGACTGCCCTAGGGGGCTAGGACCAGCTGCAGAAAGTCATCCCCTGGGCCGGGCAGAGAAGAAGCTTTAATTAAGGTCACTTCCCAGCACAGAGCCCCACTGGGGGAGCAGCAGCTGCCAAGCCTGGTCTCCCAGATCACAATGGAGGCTGCAGCATCTGACCCAGGAAGCTGAACCCCAATATCCTGAGCAGAGAAGGACGGAGTGTATGAGCAGCTTCCCTCCTTTAGCTCTCTGGGGAGAGCAGCTAATGGGAGCCCCTCCTCACAGGGAGAATGGCTGATCTCATTTGACCCACTGTCCATCTGGAATCACTCCTTGTCTTTCCAAACAGTGACTCTGGATTAACAACGGTCTCAATGACACCGGATTTCAGAAAGAATGAGTTCAGAACGCTGTGGAAAAGACCATCGTGTGGCAGTGCTGACTCCCTTCCCACCTCCCTCACCCCCGCAGATCTAGGACAAGGACTGGGGGCAAAAATTTTCCAAACGGAACCGAAAGTTCCTGCAGTTTTCAAAAGAGGAGAAAAGTAAATTCTGTGAATTCACACTAACAGTGTTTGCTAAGTGGACAGAAAGTTATCACAGTGACAGGGCACGTGACTGGGGAATGGACTTGGTGACCTGGTGACTAGGAGCCAGGACTCTGGTACAAGTTGACCAGAGAGAAGGATCATGGTTAGCAGCAGCCCCCAGACACCCCCTAGTACCCAGAGCCCAGACCCCCCAGCCAGGGGCCCCAGACACCCCCCAGCCAGGATCCCATCAGATATTCCCTGGGACGCAGCCCCCAGAGTCCCTGGCCAGGGACCCCAGATACCCCTCAAAGCCCCACCGGCCAGAGAAACCCTACCACACCATGATTGCCAGGTTGGGAATCCCAAAGGGTTCCCCCCCACCAAGAGCCCCCAGCAGCCAGGGACCCCCTCAAGGGACCCCCCTCCACTGGGAACTCAGTCCCTCACTCCCTGCCTAGGAACTTCCCCACCCTCCAGAACGATCTACCCTGATATTTGCCTGGGACCCCCTCCTCTGCCCAGTGTGACCCCCTGATGCTTTACAGTGCGACCCATCACTCTGCTTCCCTGGCATGCCCTCACCTAGTGCCAGGGATCCCCTCCCCCAGCTCTGTGCACTGGGCATGGCAACAAAACCAGGAACCAGCGGGGGAAGCACAGACAGAGCCCCTGGCACAGAACCAGGCTCCCTCTAACCCTCTGTCCCGCCTCCCCAAGAGACACCCACCCCCACTGTTCTGCAGCCACCAGGCCCCCAGCGATACCCACCTCCAGGACCCATAGCCTCAGGGATGGGCACATCAGAACCACCACCCCCGAAAACCCCAAACCTCCACAACCCACCAACCTGACTAGGGTACCCCCTGCCCAGCCACCCAGAGGCCTCCCCCTACCACAATGCCCCTTCAGCTGCAATCTCCCCACACAGACACCCTCCCTGCCCCTGCAAGTGTTACCTCACAGAGTGTGAGAAGTGGCTAGAAAGTTAACACCACCTCCTGCTGGCCAGTCACACAGGCAGAGGGAGCCTGGGGAGTGCTTCTTTAACAGGAGAATGGAAGGCCTGGAGGGCAAGAAAGATCCACGGGCTGTCACTAGCAAATAGTAGCCACCATGGATCCACCCCAGAGGCGGCTGCATCTTAGCACATTGGGAAACAACCCATCATATTCAATTAGAAATAAAACAACTAGAGAGAAGTGGGGCAAATGTTTGGGGTATTTTATATCAATCTTTGACACACGCAGAGAGAACCCTGTCACAAACGACATTTGATAACATGAGAGAAAACCACCAAGATCGGAGGGGATTTGATGTCGCTATTAAATAACTAGTGGAAAAGGGGGACTGTTGGACTGGATTTTATATGACTGTCCAATACATAAACAGAATGTGATGGTCCCCGCCGGCCACGGGGCAACCATTCACGTGAGCAGCTCAGAGCCCTTTGAGGAGCTGATTTAAGGGCGGGGGGGGGAGCTGGAAGACTCCCTGGACAATGGAAGGGGGCCGCAGGGGAATTGGGAAATGGGGTCTGGGCAGTCTCCATGGGGGATGTGCTCCTCCCTTCCCTTCCCTGCCCTGGCAGAGAACGGGAACCTCATCCCATCCCACTCCAGTGGGAGCTATGTTCTGGGGAATGACCCAGGGCAACAATTTCCCACCCAAACAAGGACAAATCGCTGCAGATAAAATGGGTGGGAAAATCCACCCCCCATCGGAGTGATTTTAAATTGACCTTTGAGAAGTATGGAGAGAAAAGGGAAAATCAGAGGCAATTAGAGAGCTGATCATTGGGGGGGGAAGGAGAATCTCCCTGGATTTTATAGCCACGTGTGATAATGAGAAAGAAAAGGGGAAATCTTGAGAGAATGTGTGTGTGGGAGGAAGTGGCAAAAACAGGGACAGGATCCAGTTAACTCACCTCCCTCCCACCCCGGGAATGTCCTGGCTGCACAGAGACAGATCTACACCCCCACCCCAGTGACCTCCCCCCCCGTAACTCCGGTTTCTCCTCCCCCCTCGACACCTCCGCCCTCACACCAAAGGGGGGGGGGCTCTGCCAGCGCCTCCCCCTGAGCTCAACTCCTGCTCCTCCCCCCAGCCCAGATTGTGCCCTTTAGCCCCCCACGAACCCTGCCTCCAGCTGCCTGATCCACCCCCCCCGCCCATCAATTTCCTGCTCTGCGCCCGCCCCTCCCACGCTCCCTGTTACTTCCCCGCCCCGCTCCAGCCCCGCCCCCAGCGCCCGGCGGAACGTTACGGCTGGTCCGGGCAGGGGGAAGGGCAGCGGCTTCAGCGGCTGTTACTGGGCATGCGCAGTGCCCGGGAGTAGCACATTGCTATGGGGAGGGATTTAATACACCGCCCCCCCACCCCCCGCCGGGCCCAGGGTTTGTACAGCACCTTGCATAATATGGGGTCTGATCTCAGTCATGGTCTGTGCAGCACCTGGGAGCCCTGATGTCTGTTTCCTGATCACAGGCTCTGGGAATGGAGAGAGGGAAACCTCAGCACCTGAAGGTTAATGCAGCCCTGTGTGCAACCCCTGCTAGGGTGATCCGACAGCAAATGTGAAAAATTGGGATGGGGGTGGGGTTAATAGGCACCTATATAAGAAAAAGACCCAAAAATCGGGACATCTAGTCATGCTAGTCCCTGCTGTTCTCATAAGGGGTCGGCTTAGAGAGGGTTTGGCTACACTTGCAGCTGTCCAGCGCTGGGAGTTAAAGCTGTCTTCCTACAGCTGTTTAGGGAAAGCGCTGCAGTGTGGACACACTGACAGCTACCAGCACTCTGTCATGGCCACATTTGCAGTGCTGTGGGGAGTGGTGCATTATGGGCAGCTATCCCAGCATTCAAGTGGCTGCAATGTGCTTTTCAAAAGAGGAGGGTGGGGTGGAGTGTGACACGGAGCGTGGGGGAGACAGAGCGAGTGGATTTTTGGAGCTGACACTGTTTCAGCTCCCTGCCTGGCAAGTTCAAGCCTCCTCCCCCACCCCTCTCTCATTCACTAAATGCAAATAGCCGCCTTTGTTCTTTTCCTCACAGACCAGATAAGCCGCTGATCCAAAACAGACCCCCCCCTCCCCCGTGCCCACCCGGCTGCTTCTCTCCTCAAGCAAACACCAGCTGTGGGTGTTCCAAAGGGATCCCCCTGCCTCTGCTCATTCACTGCAAACAGTAACTGTGTTTGGTTTTTAGATAAGCAGCTCCGGGAGCCTTGAGCTCACATCAAAGCAAACAGAGGCATCACACCAAAACAAAGAGCGTTATCTCTACTTAAAAGCATTATGGGAAGGTTCCGGAGGTCAGTGACAGCGTAGTAAGATTAATCACTGTTTACACTGGCACCCCAGCGCTGCATCACCAGCTCTGTTCTCTTTATTCCTCTCGTCGAGGTGGAGCACATGCAGCACTGTAGCCAGGGAGATACAGCGCTGTATGTGCCTTGCCAGTGTGGACGGGGAGTAAGTTACAGCGCTGTAAAGCCACCACCTGCACTGTAACTCTCCAGTGTAGCCAAGGCCTGAGTTGTAGTAATAATAGCAGCCAAGAATCCGGTGGCACCTTATAGACTAACAGATATATTGGAGCATGAGCTGTCGTGGGTGAATACCCACTTCGTCAGATGCAACAATAGTCCCCTATGGGCTAGTGGTCAGGATTCCTGGTTTTCACCCCGGTGGCCTGGGTTCAACTTCTGGTGTGGGAAGAGTGCAGAGCTTTTGCCCAGAGTGGAGGCAGGAAATGAAAGGAACAGGAAGGGATCCTGCCAGCAGTGGAGTTAGACAGTGTAGGGAGGGGACCCCAGAAGTGGGGGTGGGGCAGTGGTTTGGGGGGAGATGAGGGAAGGATCCCAGCAGTGCGGGAAGTTGACAACCTGGAGAGCACAGGCCTGGAATGGGGACCTGGAAGAGTGAATGTGTCCCTCTAAACCCATCAACTGCAGACTAGGCAGGCTTGGAAGAATTGTGTATTTGTTGGTAAATGTCAATTTCTGTGTAAACACACAACCCAATGGCAAAATATTTCCATCAATAATCATCAAAATTGACAGATGGGCAAAGTAAGAAACATGCTGCTTGAGAACTTATCATGTTGTAGGAGCAGCAGTGATCTGTATGCTCTGTATAACCTGTATGCTCAAAAGGTCTGTTAAACTCCCCCAGCTTGTGTCCTTTCCCGCTTTGAATGCCTGTGAAGTGGCTTTCCCACTCTCCTTTGTACCTCCAGTGAATGCCCTTCACCCGGCCCATCTGGCCAGTGGTTCGCTGTGTTACATTCTATTGCACCTCAGGGAGACTGATCTTCATCGCACCGTCCATCGCTGCGCTGTGGGACACTTACCTTAAAGGATCCTGACATCTCCACTGCCAGGCCTGTCCTGGGAGCGTGAGTATCAGTGTGACACTGTTGCCGGCAGATAACTGCCTGAGGCCAAGCAACAGCGGGGGGGTCCGTCGCCTGGTGTGCCGCGCCAATAAACACACCAGGGTGGAGAAGCAAACCAAGTTTATTTGAGATCTCAAAGCGGTGCAGGGAGATTGACTCAGATCAAGCACACCTAAAACAAGCAGTCTGTTCCTTTATATCCATGAGAACTTTTCTCACTGACTAGCAATCCCCCGTTTCCCCTCCCTCCTCCTCCTTCCTCCCCCTGTAGCAATTACGTATGCGCAGGTGCATTAAGTAATCTTGGCCGCGGCAGCTCGTTAGTAAGTTTTCCTTCTGCAAGTTATCTTGTCCTTCTGCTAAAGGTGCACAGGCCTCATTATTTCTGCTTTAGACCAGTTAGAACTGTTGCAACTGATAACGGCTGTTACACCTGGCCTTTTAGGTCGATTAAAGTTCAAACATGGAGGGACTCTTGTCTGCTGAGGCCTAAAACCAGGAAGGCTCCATACTCTTGTGGCCTTCCACCCTCCTGAGTTACGTAGGGTTATGCTTAGTGACACCAACAACTCCCTCCTTTGAGAATACTCAACAAACTTTTGGCTGAGTGTTCTCACATTTAAAGAATAACATGTGATTTAGCTATAGGGAGCTGAAGTGCTTTACAGCAAGCAAGCAAGAGAAGAGTAACAATACACAACACCACACCAGTGAGCAGGAGGTGAACAATGCCTTCCCCTATTTTTCCCAGGTTAAGTAACCAGCCCCAGAGGGAATCAGAAATAGTGGGTTTCCTTTCCTGGGCCTTCCACTGTTTAAAAGCCTGTTTGGCTGACAGGATGTACTTTTTAATATCCTGTGCGTCTTCTGGGACATAAGTACAGCATTCATCCCCTATAAGGGCGCACATCCTGCCCTGGGAAGCCACACTTCCACCCAGGAAGTGTCCAAGTATGTCTCCATGATCACAGATCAGATGGTATTTCTGATGCGTCTGTAAGGGCAGTGGGCCAAGTCTGGTACTCAAGATCACTTCAAATGGCCATCATCTGGTAATTCAGGAAATCCCGAATTCCTAAACATACTAGATCCCACTGCAATGCCTTCCCAGCCTCAGTGATATTCAATACCATCTTTCCTTGGTGTAGTACTATAATACACCTGTTATTTAACTATTCTCAGGTACTTTCAAAAGGCATCGACATTAATAGCATAGGAGGGGGGTTACATTATTAGTCACTCTCCAGGACACAGGGCGCAGCCTGTAGAATAAACCCCAAAATCCAATTAATACCACATTCCCAAACATGGGTCCCACAATGTCCTCCCACCAGTGTATAATTCTTTGTTTCTTCACCAGGGTCAGTTCTTAATGTTCTTTCTAGTCAGGAATTCCTGGACTTTGGCAATTTCAGTGGAGCGAGTGTTCCTTCTTCTTTCCCAAAACAGTCGTGGTGCAGCATCCTTGTACTTTTTCCCTACTGTCCAGAAGGCACAGTGGAGCTAGAAGGTGAAATAGGCTAATCATCAGTAGGAGAATTCTCCCGATGTGGAGGGGTCTTTTTGCAGTGAGAATCTTGGGTCCATGCAGTCAGTCTTTGACATTTTACAGCGATGGTGGTAGTCACCGGGACTTAAGGGCCTTTCCAGGGTGGAGCCAGAGCAGACTTTCGTCGGTGGACCTTTACATCAATCCCGTCTCCTGGTTCCAAAGAGTGGTAGGGCTGCTAGGGTCTTTGGGTAGTGCTTCTTTACCTGTGAGAAAAGAAACTTAACACATTTCATTAGTGCCTGGCAATGTTTTGCAAATCTCATAGCTGCGTGGGCAAATTCAAGCCCTCCTTTTCCTGGTTGTTAGCCAAGTCTTAACTGTGAGCAGTGTTCTTGAATGGAGTCAGTGTCTTATCTATAGCCTGAGCTTGCTATTTTATTTTTTTTTTTCAGTTAATTCATTCTGTTCTTTGTCCTTCTTCCCTTCTTGGCTTCTTTTAACCTGCAAAGGAAACTTCCACTTTTTACTTATACACCTTCTTCCCAACAATGAAGACATAAACATTGTCATTATACAGTACATTAGTCTTATTATTTAATATATGCCACACACACCCTTTTACTAAAATAACCTTATTACAGAGCTTTCGAGCAACAAGCCAGGACAAGCACACCCACTTTGAGGAGTTCACTCAATACAACCTCTAGTCCAATAGCCTTTCACCGTCCCCAGCCCTCTGGCTAGAAATCTGAGGTAGCCAAAAAGATCCCATGTACAATATGGGGAGTGGGTTAACTTTTCATGTCTTTGCTTTCAAAGACTGTTGGTATGCAAATTTTAACAACAATTTTTGCAATTAACAGTTTGGCCAATGAAATTTATTTTCTTTACTTAAGGAAATGCATTAGACTTTAGTATATTACATTCTCCTGATTTATCCAAACACTTTATATTCCAAGTTGAACAAAACAAATATCTGCATTTTAATTTAATCTTTTTGTTTGATTTTAAACTAGACTATTTTATAAAAATATTAAACACAAAAATTCCGGCCACAAGACAAACACCACAGGACAGAACATAGAACACAAAACATGATTCCTATTGTGCCAGTAAATGCATGGTACGTTGAATGCTGTTCAGCTGGCATCAGTTTTCTCTGATTATCTGAAAGACAAAAAAAAGAGAGGTCTACCCACCCCTTCTGGGCAGACAATCATCGCTTGAAATATACAAATACTCTTGTTGGCTTCAGGCAAAACAGAGGAATTACCCCATAGTTTCTTGTATTTGTTTCATAGGCAGCCCAGGTTTTCAATTACATAACACTGTATACATTCTTCAGCTAATTCAACTAAATTGTTCATAGCCAAACCAAATGATTGCAATCCAATAACTTCTTTTCCTGAATTTATTTACAAACATTTCACAGACACCAAAAACTTTTTTTTATTTAGCATTTTTACAAAGTTCAACTGCTGTTTCGTTCAGCAACTACAGAGTTAACTCCTCACTCTCCTTAAAATCACTTGCTTGTCTCCCAACAGCCACTTTTATCAACTTAAATCACCATTCCAAGTAAGTCCTGGGTATTTGAAATCTACATGCTTACACTTACTGACTCCTTCCTTCCACTACACCCTTAAAGTTTTCCAACCTGTTTTCCAATCTCTCTGTCTGTTGCCTGCCCGCCTGGGCCCGATCCTGCTTTTCTTGCTGAACCGTCCCTTCCATGGGCACCAACTTGTTCCACTACCAGTTTAGCTAGGAGGGTGGGCTTCTCATCTAGCCCCCACCCCTCCTGGTCTCTTCCCTTAAACATTCTTACTCACAAGACTACCCAAGTCCTCCTTCATGAGGCTTGCCACCTGGACAAAAACACATGGCCCATTGGGCAAAGGCCATTTACTTAACATATAATTTAAAGGACTATTCTTAGAGGGTTTACCCAGAGACTCATTCATCTATTTGACACTTAAACAGAAAAGAGAATTACACAGAGAGCAGAGGGAATTACAGTCTAAGCCAGACTTTCCCACTTCTATACACTGACCGCTACAGGGGACGGGACAGAAGGATCTCAATTCAACCTCAGAACTTTCTCGCACACATGGCTTCCACTCCGAGGAATTACGAACAAGAGGTTCAGTTCTGCCCACACTCCTAATGCCCAAATGAACAGAGCAGAAAAACAACAGTAACCGGTTAAACAGAACAGAACCAGAACCAGATAGCGTTTTCTTATCCTATTAGGACTCACTTTTACTCATGCAGTTCTCAACATATAACACCAACAGTACCAAGCAAAGCAAACACAAAATAACAAGGGTAAAACAAATAGATGGTGTAAATTCTGCAGGGCTCCCCCCTTCTTAATTGCTCACCAAACTGTGACAAATTTCTGTTACCAATCTATCCCTCGTGTCAGGTGATCAGGCTGACACTACAGGATCGTTGGGGGAAGATAAAGAAAACACACCATATAACTGTATTTTAAAGCTCCATTAATAAAATAATACAACAACAACGGAGAGTGTTGGGAACGCTCCCTCATCACTCAGGAAAACATTAATGCCCCAAGCCCCTTTCATACCCACACACGTACGTCCAGACTGGCCACTTCTGTGTATAATGTTCAGAGAAGGGGGGAAAGGTGGACTGGAGATTATCCTGTATACAGTTTGTCCAGAATTTCTAACATGCTTCCGCTCTTTGGAGGGCTGTTCTCTTGCACCCTGGAATCTCCTGCGGCGTCTCTTTCAGAGATTCCAGTCCAGGTCGGCTGCCTGCAGCTTCTTCAGTGTCACCAAGCCACACCGGCTCCGGGGTCACAAAGGCACACTGTTGGATCTTACTGGACAGTTAAGCTTTGGAAGTGTATTCTCAATTCTGTAACTTGTATTTCCTTTGCTTCGCCTCTGTCTATATTTTTTCCTTCACAGCCAGCTGGGGCCGAAAGCAGCCCCTCCCTGCACCAAGCACAGTCCGCGCCGATTCCTGACCCTGAACGCAGAGCAATCCCCCCCTTCCATCCCTGGGCCAAGATGATTTTTAAATTAACCCGTTCCTTTCCTCAATAGACAAATTTGCTCACCCTGTGTCAGGGCTTTTTGGTGATTAAACGCTCCTCTTAGATGTATGATCTTATCTAGATTGAAGTACCTTCTAGTGGGCATTATTTAGATGGATTTTCACCGTGTAAATATTCCAATTCTCTAAATACCTGCAGGTTGTTGAACTATAATGTACGTACATGTAATATGCTGGGGTACCCTTAGGGGGTGAGATGGAATGTTTAGACTGTCCCCCACCCATTTTCCACTTACACACACAGGGAGGGTGCCCTGTCCGCGCTAGCGGCTCATAAACTAAGGATTTTTCCCTACAGGGTACTCACACAGGAGAGGCTAACGAGGATGGCCACGACCCTCCTACACCTCCCTTCAGCAAAGAGCGTCGGCTAGTCTCTGGGAGACGGCGCCGCTTACTCTGATTGCATCCAGTGAGATGATCAGACTGTCAGTAGCCCACACAGAAAGGAAAGGGGAAGGGAAGGTGGGTACACACACTCCTAGACCCAGGCAGCTTCCTCACCGGACGATGCCAGGCCAAGTCAGCCCACCATGGGTTGGACCTCCTAAAGATCCACTAGTTACCGGGCTTGCGTTAGAGTAGTCCTGGTCACGAGCTTTTGCTTCACAGGGTACTCTGGGCGTCTTCCGGTAACAGTCATTCACACTGGCCCCCAGTACCATTCTGCATCTGATCTTGCTTTTTAGCTACAACAGGGAGAGAGTGAACTAGGACATGGGGTCTCCCCTTTCTAAACAGGTCCCTCCTTTGTCCCTGCACTATCCCTAACCTGCTTTTGGATCCCTGCACTCTGCCAGACAGAGGGAAGAACTGGAGCTACAGTGGGGTATTTTTACAAGAGCTCTCCATACAAACAGCTTCAGAAGCTACCCATTTACTGACAAAACAGGAGTAATTGGAGGATCGTGTTATAATTAAGTGATCCTTCCGGTGGCCACCTTTCTGGTCCTCTAGTTGATATTGAGGCCAGTCTACTATACAGAACTTTTTAGTTTGCTTTTAGTTAGTGGATCTGATCCAAGCACTTCCCAATTCACTAGAATGCATTCTAAGGGTGTACACCGTGCCCTGCCTGTACTCTGTCCCTGCCCCATAACCTAGGGTGACACTGGGCATCCCCAGGTCATAACAGGCAAAAATCCAGACCACTGGACTGTTCCTACCTTATCCAAGGGACCGGTTCCTCACCGTCGCCCTCAACTGCTTCTCCACTACTCGAGCGCGTTGCACCGTTGTGCCCTCTGGGGTCAGTCGAACTGCGTCTCCGCCGAGGCCCCCGGTGAAGTCACCGGTGCGCGCTGGGCGTCGGTCGTCACCGCAATCCGTCGACCACCAGAAGGGATCCAGGCAAGGCTAATTTTAGCCTCAATGCCCCACGTTGGGCGCCAAGAACTGTTGCCGGCAGATAACTGCCTGAGGCCAAGCAACAGCGGGGGGGTCCGTCGCCTGGTGTGCCGCGCCAATAAACACACCAGGGTGGAGAAGCAAACCAAGTTTATTTGAGATCTCAAAGCGGTGCAGGGAGATTGACTCAGATCAAGCAAACCTAAAACAAGCAGTCTGTTCCTTTATATCCATGAGAACTTTTCTCACTGACTAGCAATCCCCCATTTCCCCTCCCTCCTCCTCCTTCCTCCCCCTGTAGCAATTACGTATGCGCAGGTGCATTAAGTAATCTTGGCCGCGGCAGCTCGTTAGTAAGTTTTCCTTCTGCAAGTTATCTTGTCCTTCTGCTAAAGGTGCACAGGCCTCATTATTTCTGCTTTAGACCAGTTAGAACTGTTGCAACTGATAACGGCTGTTACACCTGGCCTTTTAGGTCGATTAAAGTTCAAACATGGAGGGACTCTTGTCTGCTGAAGCCTAAAACCAGGAAGGCTCCATACTCTTGTGGCCTTCCACCCTCCTGAGTTACGTAGGGTTATGCTTAGTGACACCAACAACACCCTCCCCCAACCCTTCTTTTGAGCTTAGCTATCAAGCTAATAAATGTGCTGCTTTCTGCCAGACTCTGGGGGGGAGGGGCATTATTAGTCCTCTCTAAGCTTACTAACTGACCCAATTTTGGGTAACACAAGCAACATTGTTTGATCTGTTATTGTACCAAAGGGGGAGATGGTTGTCTATAAAGGAGGGTGAAGACTAAATGCCTCTGATGAGAATGGGATTTGAACCCATGCAGGCAGAGCATAATGGGGTAGCAGTCCATCACCTTAACCACTCGGTCACCTCATCTGAGCTGTGAAAAAACGGACAGGAGGAGAAATCTAAGGCCGGCAGAGATAGGGACACTAAGGAGTTTTTAAATACTAGGCGAAAGCAGGGTCTGAATGAGCTCCCCTCTCTCACCTAGTGAGGAGCTCGGGAAAGACTTCCGGAACAGACCGTGTTTGCATAGACACACCTGCTCTGCCTAGCTATGCAGCATGATGGGGCCGCTTCCCCAAAATGACCAGTTTGGGATGGTCTTGGGTTACAAATGACTTTAGGATTGAGTGGAATGAAATGTTATTCTCCTTCCTGTATGAGTGAAGGGCAGCAGAACATACCTAGTCCGTCCTGATGGAGGGGTAGGTGAGTGAGGAATAGCTTTTATTGGACTGCAGAGAAGTGACTGAGGACGTCACCCTAAACCAGTGGTCCCCAAACATTTCACATTGTGCCCTCTTAGCCATGGCTGTAGCCCCTCAGAAGCCACGGTCAAGAACCGGGGCTGGGAGGAGTGGGGCTGTTGCTTGCTGGGGTGAGGGGTGCGGACAGGGGTAAAGGGGTCGACGCCAGGCTGGGAGCCAGAGTCTCAGGCTGAGGGTGGGGTTGGGGAAGAGCTGTGGCAGAGTGGTGCTCCCTCCCTGCCCTCTATGTGGGCTGGCTCAGGTCCTGAGGTGCCCCCATGAATGTTCCTCTGTGTCCCCCTAGGAGTCGCACCCCACATTATGGGGACCACTGAACCCTACTCGCTAAGCCGGGGCTAGTGATGCCAAACCCCCGGGAAAGGGAGAACAAGTGTGGGGGCCCCAGCACCAGAACCATGCCCCTACCTTCTGTCTGTGGCTCTACCCCCTTCCACCCATGGCCCCATCCACTGTCACTTCTGTTCCACCCCTTCCCCCACCAGCCCCACCCTATCACTCCTTTACCCCTGCCTCGCTGTGGCCCTGAGACCAGAGAAGCTCTGTGCCCCTGCTGCAGCCCCCGGGCTGTAGCAGGAAGTGGGAGCTCCTCCAGCCCTGGGGCTGACATAGGGGAGACTTTTCCAGGGGGACCTAACTTGGCCAGGGCCCCTGATCATGGGCCCCACTGTCCCCTTGGCAGTGCAAGGTTTGGGGAGGCTGAGCCCCCTTGTCATAAACAGATAGCTAAGGGTTAATGTTCTTTTACCTATAAAGGGGTAACACCAGTAACCTAAAACACCTGACCAGAGGACCAATCAGGAAACAAGACTTTTTCAAATCTGGGTGGAGGGAAGTTTGTGTGTGAGTTCTTTGTTCTTTGTCTTGTGTCTGTGGCGTCTCGGCTATGAGAGTGATTTTTCTATCTCCTGCCTTTCTAATCTTCTGTTTCCAAGTTGTAAGTACAAAGATAATAAGACAATAAGTTTATATTGGTTTTTTTTGTATTTACATGTGTGTAGTTGCTGGAATGTTTAAATTGTATTCTTTTTGGATAAGGCTGTTTATTCATTTTTTTCTTTTAAGCAAATAACCCTGTGTTTGTCACCTTAATGCAGAGAGACCATTTTTATGTCCTTTTCTTTCTTTTTATATAAAGCTTTCTTTTTAAGACCTGTTGGATTTTTTCTTTAGTGGGGACTCCAGGGAATTGAGTCTGCAGCTCACCAGGGAATTGGTGGGAGGAAGAAGTCAGGGGGAAAATCTCGTTGTGTTAGATTTACTAGCCTGACTTTGCATACCCTCTGGGTAAGGGGGAAGAGAGATTAGCTATCTTGGTACTTCTATTTCCAGGACTGGAAACAGGGAGGGGGGAGTCCCTCTGTTTAGATTCACGGAGCTTGCTTCTGTATATCTCTCCAGGAACCCAGGGAGGGAACACCTGGAGGGGAGGAGGGGGAAGGGAAATGGTTTATTCCCCTTTGTTGTGAGACTCAAGGCATCTGAGTCTGGGGGTCCCCCGGGGAAGGTTTTGGGGAGACCACAGCGAGCCAGGCACTGTACAAATCCCTGGCTGGTGGCAGCTTTACCAGGTCCAAGCTGGTAACTAAGCTTGGAGGTTTTCATGCTAACACCCATATTTTGGACGCTAAGGTCCAAATCTGGGAAAAAATGTTATGACACCCCTCCCCCCTGAGCCTCCATTACGAGCCGCCCAGGCTACCACTGCTCAGTGTGTGGACAGTCTCTGTGTTTTCTGCTGCTCGTTCTGGGGAGCCTGGCCGGCCTTAGGGGTGGTGCCCCCCGATAGCCACCCAGGGCTCCAGGGGTCAAAGGGCACTGTGTGGCAGTGCAAAGGTGCTCACTGCTCTCCCCTGCCCCAATGCTCCTCCATGGGTCCATAGAGGTTTGAGGGGAGTAAGGAGCAACCCTATGTGCTCCATGCGTCCTGGTCACTTTTCCCACTTGGGCTGTGCTGTGAGGGGAGCATCAGAAGCTGCTGCTCTCTGCCCTCCCGCTATGCAGCCCGGCTGAGGAAAGTGACCTGGATGCAGGGAGCTCGGATGATCTCACTTCTTGCCCCCACATCCCACAGCCCCTAGGGGTGCCCAGATGAGCAGCGTTCCAGGGAGCAGTGGGGGGCAGCAATGCCAGCTGCTCCATGCACACAGGTCAGTCTCCCCATGTGGGTGCAGGAGGGGGTGCAAGGGTTTCTGTGATGCCTATCCTATCAATATCGTCACTCAATACCAGGCACTCAAATTCACCAGTCTTAGTACTTAGACGTTTAGCGTTTGTATTTAAGCACTTCTAAAATGTGTCCCATTTTAGCTGTCTGCTATTACATGATGTAATTGAGGGAGACTCTTTCATTTCACTGTTTCTCATCAGAGCCTACCTGTACATTATCATCTTCCATCCTCTCCACCTTACTAGGCTATAGAGAATCCCTGTGAATAGCTCCTCTCCTAACGGATGTCTCTGTCTGAACCCTGTGCTCCTCAGCGCCTGTCGGCTTTCCCCAGCTCTGAGGCTGTGTCTACACCGCGCACCTTACCACGGTGCAGCTGTGCCACTCTAACCATGTCATTGTAAGGTGCACTGTGTGGCCGTCCTTATCGCTGAGAGAGAGCTTCTCCGGCAACAAAGCCAAACTACCTCCAATGAGGGGCAGGAGCTTTGTCACCGGGAGCACAGCTCCACCTATGATGCGCTGTTCACACTGCCGCTTTTCATGGCTCAAATTTTGGCATTCGGGGAGTGTTTTTTCTCACCGCAGAGAGACAAAATTTTTAGCAACAAAAGCCGAAATTAAAAAAAACTCCTCTACAACCTATTTCATTTTACCTTTATACAACCTTTATACTGCCTCCAGTTCTGGTATCCTCATTTGAAAAAGATGTTGTGAAATTGGAGCTAGGGCAGCAAAGAGCCACCAAATGTTCTGAGGGCTGGAGAAAAATGCCTTCCAGTGAGCTATTGAAAGAGCTCAACCTGTTTAGCTTATCAAAAGAAGATTGAAAGGTGATTTCATTGAAATGTTGAAGGGCCTTAATGGAGAGAAAAGATTGGGTATTTTCGGGCTCTTGAATGGAGCAGAGAAAGGCATAACAAGACCCAATGGCTGGAAAGTGAAAAGAGACAAATTCATATTACAACTGAGGCACAATAGTCAACAGCGAGGATGATTCACCACAGGAGCAAGCTACCAAGGAAAGTGGTGGATTCACCATCTCCTGATGTCATTTAATGAAGACTAGATGCCTTTCTGGAATGTGTTTGCCCCCAAAGTAGCTGTTATGTCATACAGGAGGCCTGTGATATGCAGGTTAGATGCTCTAATGGTGTCTTCTGACCATGAAGTCGACTAATTTCTGAAAAACTGAGTGTAGCATTGGGAGCAGCGTCTGATGTTTTCCTGTCTAGCCGGCTTGCTGCCTAGAACGAACACTCCTTGAGTGGGGTGATCCACAGGGAGTAGCTCAAACCTCCAAAGTGCCTGGCCAGGGGCAGGACATTAGCCCAGCAAGGGAGGGGTGTGGCAGTGACATCACAAAGGCCTTTTGCAGGACCTCAGACTATTGGTCAAAGGTGGTGGGGAGGTGGTGACCTCACAGAGAGATGCTGACATCAGCCAGGCAGGACAGGGGCGAGGGGCCAGGGAAACCTCAGAGACCTCTGTGGCTTTGCTTCAGCACGTTTCCTTCTCCAGGTCTCTCTTTGAGGACTGAGAGTTTATTTGGGGTCATGGACGTGAGCGCCAGGAGGAACCTCTTTCGAGTTTCCTCCTTCCCTTGTAGTGATTTTACTAGAAAACAGCCGTCCCTGTTTAGAAGGTAAGAGCCTCCTGGAGGTTTGAAACCTGTTCAGTCTGATCTATCTGGTGACAAGTGAATTCTAGGCATGGAAAACACGAGCTTAAGGAGGCAGAATTTTATTGCGCACCTGGGATTTTGTCCCTTAGAATCGCTGGGGACATTAGGGTTTGTCCTTTTTGTTTCACCTCTTCCTCCATCCCTCCCTCCTCTTCTTCTCTTGCTTCTTTTGTCCTTTCTCCTGTTCCCTTCCCAACAACAGGACGGAGGTGTGTGTGTGTGTGTTGCAGGGAAGTCCTCTGCAGCTCCCACTATGGAAGGTCCACCCAAAAATGTGGGACTGAAATAGTGCTCGGGCAGTGATCCTCACCGGTGACCTGGGCCATCCTTTGGGCTCTCTGGTGAGAACCCTCAGCCTCCCGTCCTCCGTCTCTACCCTGATTGGTTGAGCAGGGGGATATTGACAGAGAGGAGACTCAGGTCCTTGCTGTTCTCTTTTAAGATCAAGTAAATAAGTCAGAACCAGTTCTATCTTTGATTAATTTTGCTGCTTCTCTGCATTAATTGTCTCTGAGCAGTTGATGATTCCCTCTAACATTGCAGTTCTCCTCAAATACTTGCTGAATAATTACTGTCACTGTTGTTGGTCTGGAGCTCATCTGAGAGCACATTATTCAGGTCATTCAATGTCTGAAATTCAAGATCCGATGGTTTGTTTGAAAATCAGGGCTCTTCGGTCCTATTCCCAACACTGCCTCTGACGGGCTGTGTGACCTAAGACAAGTCAATTCTCCTTTCTCAGCCTGAGCTTCTCCCTCTTTCAAGTAGGGATAATAATGATCCGCTCTTACCTACCTCATGGTGGGTGAAGGATGCGGATCCATTTGGGAGTGTCACTAGAAGTAGTGCATAATATGAAGTTTCCCAGATTATGACATAATAGATTAGCTGAAATAGTCTATTTTATTTGTATTTTTTTATTTTGAAATTGTTAATAGTAGCAACGACTTAGCTCAGATTGAAGCATCTTATCTAATGGTTGAGATGTAAGTGTCTCCTCTTTGTGTGCGAGGAGACAATTTAACACACTCTGACAAAGAGGAGATGCTTTTGTTTTGCAACAAAATATTTTTGCAAAGATCTTTCATCCCACTTGTTATGATTTTGAGAAACAAACTGGTTTAGTCTAAATGGGATTTTCGGACAGAAACGGTTTGAATGAAATTTTCCCACCATCTCGATTCCTGGGCTCTGGGGTGTTTTCATCTGTTAGAACAGGAGTCAGAACTGGTTGCTTCTCTTTCTGGCTCTGCCATCGCCTTGTTGTGTAGGCCTTGGGTAGGTCACTTCGCTTCTCCCATCTGTCCAATCGGAACAGGAACAGTTCTCGAACTATGGGCAGTTTAGAGCCCAAGTGAGATAAGGGGTATTAAAGCCCTCTGTGAAGGAGAAAGGGGAGTTTCACAGTGTTTAGCACCAAGGAATTCTAAAGTTTGCTAAATTGTCTAGTCTGTGAAAACAAGAAATGGTCAGGGCCAAACTTATTAACCACTGCCTTTTTAAAGCCCATTCAAAGATGTGAGTCCCTATCTTTTAGGTACCTGTGGTTCTTTGCCAGCAGCAGAGAAGAGGTTCCTGCCTCCGTTTTTGTGGCCTTAACAAACCAGGTGTTGTGCCCCAGTTCTCGTCTGAGACCCCTGAAAAAGAACATCTTCCCATCCATGAACAAGACAGGACCTATCTTTCAAAGGGGAACAAAAAGACCTCTGGGACTTACAGACTAGCTAGCCTGACTGCCATAGCTGGAGAGATCCTGCAATACCTTCTTAAACACTCAGTTTGTCAGCAGCACCTACAGGATGATTTGGTTCTTATGACTAGTGAGCGTGGAATTGTCAAGAACAAATCATTCCAAACCAATCCTCTTTCCTTCTTTGGCAGGGTTCTGGGCCTGGTAGAGGTGAGTAAACAATAGATGGGATCTAGCTTGGTGTTACTAAGGCTTTCGACACAGTCCCATAGGACATTCTCAGAAGCAAACGAGGGAAATGTAGTCCAGCTGCAATCAGTGTAATGTGGGTGCAGAGCTGGTTGAAAGCCAAGACTCCAGGAGCCCTTCTCCATGTTTAGCTGCCCAACCTAGTGGGTCTGGCAGGGATCAGTCCGGTGTCAGGTACTATTCTATATTTTCATGAATGATTTGGAAAATGGAGTGGAGAGCATGCTCCTAAAGTTTACAACTGACACCAAGCACAGGATTGAAATTCAAAACACCCTTAACAAATTGGAGACTTGGTCTTCTTGAGCCAAACTCCATGGTTAGGGCTCTCTCTCTACACTGGGCTGAAGTGGAACCCCAGAGCCAAGCACTCCTCCTGGGCAGTGAGCTCCGACCTTGAATGGTCAGGTGCTGCTTAGCACTCTCAGAGCAGCTTTTGCTGGGGGATTCTCCCAGCACTTTCCAATAGCGGGAAGGTATGAAATCCCCATTTGACTGCTGGGGACAGAGCCCGAGAGTGGGGAGCAACTTGCCCAAAGTCCCCAGAAATAGGAAAACAACCAGCAGAGGAACCAATAGGAAACCCAGCAATGGAACTCAGGAGTCCTGGGGGTGTGCTGTGGTGACCAGATGTCCCAATTTTATAGGGACAGTCCGAATTTTGGGGTCTTATCTAGGATCCTATTACCCCCCATGCCGTCCCGATTTTTCACACTTGCTGTCTGGTCACCCTAGGGTGTGCACATGTGTGGGTCCCAGCTGCTCCCTGCCCCCCTCATTGAAGCAGATGTGCAGGGTTACTGCCCTGGGAAGTGCAGGGCACCAGTGGATGTGGGGTTGGCTGGAGGTAGGGTCTGGCTTCAGGCAGGGCAAGGGCTGCGTGGCTGGCTGGCTTCAGGCAGGGGGGTGCATCAGGGGTTGGCTGGAGACAGGGCAGGGAGGATGCGGCTGGTGCAGGCAAAGCAGAAGGTGCAGGGCTGGCTGGAGACAGAGGCTGACTACCGGCAGGGCAGGGCAGGGGGTGCAGGGCTGGCTGCAGGCAGGGCGTGGGGCAGGGCCGGTGCAAGGAAGTTTCATGCCCTAGTCGAAACTTCCACCTTGCACCCTCCCCCCCCCGCACCCCTGCCCTGAGGCGCCCCACCCGTGGCAGCTCCCCCCTCCACCCTGAGGCTCCCCTCTTGTGGCAACTCTCCTGCTCTGCCCTGCGGCACCCCCGTCGCCCGAGCTCACCCCTGCTCCGAGCACGAGCACCCCGAGCACGCCGTGGCCGCTTCACTTCTCCCACCTCCAAGACTTGCGGCGCCTAAGCCTGCCAGGCAGTCAAGCACCCTCCTCTGAGCCACAGCAGCCCTGACAGTTGACAATAGAGGCACCTTAACCCCTGAGTTCCTTCAATGTGTCCCCCTTCAATCAAGGGGGAGCTCAGAGTTATGTTCCCTCATCTTCAGAGGCAGCCTCACCCCCTCTGTGCAGCCTCCAGCCAACCTTTTGCAAACTTGGTCAGGGACTGCTTTTCAAACACCCCCAATATTACAGCAGCCCTTGTCCTTGCCCTTGTGGACCCCCACTAGGTTACTTAACTCCATGAGAGAGAATGTTTCTGAGACACCTCTGATATTACAAGCCTCATTGAGAACTTATCTGGTTCTACTGGTTGCTGGGGAACATGAGATGGTTTTACCCATACCCTGTTTGCAACTTCAAATTTGTTTAACTGGCAGTGCACTATGCCTCACTTATGAGACAATCCTGAGGCAGTGGAAAGAATGTTCTGCACAATCTTTTCACTCATGTGCCCACTTGGGCAAATGTAAATCAGTTATTAGATACTCTCATGACAGAAGATGAAAGACAAAAAGTAAAAGAAAAATCTGCAGCTCATTTGAATGCACCTTGGCTAATTACTGACCCTAACTGGAATCCCAATAATCCAGCTCAAAAGACAAAGTTGGATGGATTTTTAAAAGCTGTTTTGAATGGTATTAGAGATGCAGGGGAGGCTACTCCAAATTGGAGCAAGGTGACTGCTTGTGTCCAGCATCCAGATAAGCACCTCTCTGACTTTTGTGCTCGACTGATTTGTGAAGTTAAAAAGCATGGGAATTTAAATCCTGAAACTGATCATGGAAAGGAGATGGTTAAAATGGTTTTCATGTCACAATGTGCAAAGGATATTGCAAAAAGATTTAGAAAGCATCCAGATGGTACGCAAGGGAAAAGTTTGTCTGAAGTAGTTAGCATTGCTACTAGAATGTTTAATGGGAAAGAGAAAAAGAAAGAAAAAGACATAAGGAACGGGTTAATTTAAAAATCATCTTGGCCCCGGGATGGAAGGAGGGGGGTGCTCTGCGTTCAGGGTCAGGAATCGGCGCGGACTGTGCTTGGTGCAGGGAGGGGCTGCTTTCGGCCCCAGCTGGCTGTGAAGGAAAAAATATAGACAGAGGCGAAGCAAAGGAAATACAAGTTACAGAACTGAAATTACATTTGCAAAGCTTAACTGTCCAGTAAGATCCAACAGTGTGCCTTTGTGACCCTGGAGTCGGTGTGGCTTGGTGACACCAAAGAAGCCACAGGCAGCCGACCTGGACTGGAATCTCTGAAAGAGACGCCGCAGGAGATTCCAGGGTGTAAGAGAATAGCCCTCCCAAGAGCAGAAGCATGTTGGAAATTCTGGACAAGCTGTATACAGGATAATCTCCCTTCCACCTCTCCCCCTCCTCTGAACATTATACACAGAAG
Source organism: Gopherus flavomarginatus (assembly GCF_025201925.1). Lineage (NCBI taxonomy): Eukaryota > Metazoa > Chordata > Testudines > Testudinidae > Gopherus > Gopherus flavomarginatus. Next base: position 187,210 of record NW_026115091.1, read on the forward strand.
TGGCCAGTCTGGACGTACGTGTGTAAGTATGAAAGGAGCTTCGGGCTTGGGGCATTAATATTTTCCTGAGTGATGTGGGAGCGTTCCGAACACTCTCCGTTGTTGTTTTATTATTTTATTAATGAAGCTTTAAAATTCAGTTATATGGTGTGTTTTCTTTATCTTCCCCCAACGATCCTGTAGTGTCAGCCTGATCATCTGACATGAGGGATAGATTGGTAACAGAAATTTGTCACAGTTTGGTGAGCAATTAAGAAGGGGGGAGCCCTGCAGAATTTACACCATCTATTTGTTTTACCCTTGTTATTTTGTGTTTGCTTTGCTTGGTACTGTTGGTGTTATATGCTGAGAACTGCATGAGTAAAAGTGAGTCCTAATAGGATAAGGAAACACTATCTGGTTCTGGTTCTGTTCTATTTAACCAGTTACTGTTGTTGTTTTTTTTCTCTGTTCATTTGGGTGTTAGGAGTGTGGGTGGAACTGAACCTCTTGTTCGTAATTCCTCGGAGTGGAAGCCATGTGTGCGAGAAAGCTCTGAGGTTAAATTGAAATCCTTCTGTCCTGTCCCCTGTAGCGGTCAGTGTATAGAAGTGGGAAAGTCTGGCTTAGACTGTAATTCCCTCTGCTCTCTGTGTAATTCTCTTTTCTGTTTAAGTGTCAAACAGATGAATGAGTCTCTGGGTAAACCCTCTAAGAGTAGTCCTTCAAATTATATGTTAAGTAAATGGCCTTTGCCCAATGGGCCATGTGTCTTCGTCTAGGTGGCAAGCCTCATGAAGGAGGACTCGGGTAGTCTTGTGAGTAAGAATGTTTAAGGGAAGAGACCAGGAGGGGTGGGGGGCTAGTTGAGAAGCCCACCCTCCTAGCTAAACTGGTAGTGGAAGAAGTTGGTGCCTATGGAAGGGACGGTTCAGTGAGAAAAGCAGGATCGGGCCCAGGCGGGCAGGCAACAGACAGAGAGATTGGAAAACAGGTTGGAAAACTTTAAGGGTGTAGTGGAAGGAAGGAGTCAGTAAGTGTAAGCATGGGGATTTCAAATACCCAGAACTTACTTGGAATGGTGATTTGAGTTGATAAAAGTGGCTGTTGGGAGACAAGCAAGTGATTTAAGGGAGAGTGAGAAGTTAACTCTGTAGTTGCTGGAGGAAACAGCAGTTGAACTTTGTAAAAATGCTAAAGAGGAAAGTTCTTGGTGTCTTTGAAATGTTTGTAAATAAATTGAGGCAAAGAAATTGTTAATTGCAATCATTTAGAATTTAGTTAAATTAGCTGAAGAATGTCTATAGTGCTATGTAATTGAAATTTTATTAGGCTGTAAGGGCACTATAAGTAGTGATGTTTTCTTTCAATGTTTGAAAGCAAGAGTTTGAAAGTAAAAAGCAAGCCAGAAAGCATCTGTATTCATGCAAATTATCTAACTGATAAGGTAGGAGCCACTGAAACCTGGGCTGCCTATGAAACACATAAAATATGGGATAATTCCTCTGTTTTTCCTGAAATCAACAAGGGTATTTGTCTATTTTAAGCAATGATTGTCTGCCCAGAAGGGGTAGACCTCTGTTTTTTTGTCTTTCAGATAATCAGAGAAAACTGATGCCAGCTAAACAGCATTCAACGTACCATGCATTTACTGGCACAATAGAAATTATGTTTTGTGTTCTATGTTCTGTCTTGTGGTGTTTGTCTTGTGGCCGGAATTTTTGTGTTTAATATTTTTATAAAATAATCTAGTTTAAAATCAAACAAAAAGGTTAAATTAAAATGCAGATACTTGTTTTGTTCAACTTGGAATACAAAGTGTTTAGATAAATCAGGAGAATGTGATATACTAAAGTCTAATGCGTTTCCTTAAGTAAGGAAAAGAAACTTTATTGGTCAAACTGTTAATTGCAAAAATTGTTGTTAAAATTTGCATACCAACAGTCTTTGAAAGCAAGGACATGAAAAGTTAACCCACTCCCCATATTGTACATGGGATCTTTCTGGCTACCTCAGATTTCTAGCCAGAGGGCTGGGGATGGTGGAAGGCTATTGGACTAGAGGTTGTATTGAGTGAACTCCTCAAAGTGGGTGTGCTTGTCCTGGCTTGTTGCTCGAAAGCTCTGTAATAAGGTTATTTTAGTAAAAGGGTGTGTGTGGCATATATTAAATAATAAGACTAATGTACTGTATAATGACAATGTGTAGGTGTTCATTGTTGGGAAAAAGGTGTATAAGTAAAAAGTGAAAGTTTCCTTTGCAGGTTAAAAGAAGCCAAGAAGGGAAGAAGCACAAAGAACAGAATGAATTAACTGAAAAAATATAATAAAATAAAATAAAATAGCAAGCTCAGGCTATAGATAAGACACTGACTCCATTCAAGGACACTGCTCACAGTTAAGACTTGGTTAACAACCAGGAAAAGGAGGGCTTGAATTTGCCCATGCAGCTATGAGATCTGAAAAACACTGCCAGGCACTAATGAAATGTGTTAAGTTTTTTTTCTCACAGGTAAGGAAGCGCTACCCAAAGACCCTAGCAGCCCTGCCACTCCTTGGAACCAGGAGACGGGATTGATGTAAAGGTCCACCAACGAAAGACTGCCTTGGCTCCATGCTGGAAAGGCCCTTAAGTCCTGATGACTACCAACACCGCTGTGAAGTACCAAAGACTGACTGCTTGGACCCAAGATTCTCACTGCAAAAAGACCCCTCCACATTGGGAGAATTCTCCTACTGATGATTAGCCTATTTCACCTTCTAGCTCCACTGTGCCTTCTGGACAGTAGGGAAAAAGTACAAGGTGAAGTGCTAGTAGCCTCTCCCTTACCCACTGACAGATCTACTGTGCCTTTGAATTTTTCTAGAAAAAGCAAAACCATTACAGGGTGATGTGCTAGTAACCTCTCCCCTATATGATGCTGCACCAAGACTGTTTTGGGAAAGAAGAAGGAACACTCACTCCACCGAAATTGCTAAAGTCCAGGAATTCCTGACTAGAAAGGACATTAAGAACTGACCCCGGTGAAGAAACAAAGAATTGTACACTGGCAGAAAAAATTTGTGGGACCCATGCTTGGGAATGTGGTATTGATTGGATTTTGGGGTTTATTCTACAGGCTGTGCCCTGTGTTGTGGATAAATTCTTCAGCAAGTATTGCTCTCTCTAATTGGATTTTAAATAACAAGTACCCGAAGAGTTTGTTCTGCCACTGGAAATTTTACCTGTATTGAAACCGTTCCAGTGACTAATAATGTAACCCCCTCCTATGCTATTAATGTCAATGCCTTTTAAAAGTACCTGAAAATAGTTAAATGACAAATGTAATATAGTACTACACCAAGGAAAGATGGTATTAAATATCACTGAGGCTGGGAAGGCATTGCAGTGGGATCTAGTATGTTTGGAGATTCAGAATTTCCTGAATGACCAGCTGATGGCCATTTGGAGTGATCTTGAGTACCAGACTTGGCCCACTGCCCTTACAGACACATCAGGAGTACCATCTGATCTGTGGTCATGGAGATATACTAAAGACTTTCTGGGTGGAAGTGTAAACATTTACAGTGCTCCTTCCAAGCATTTGGACTGGGGGGTGTGGGCTTCCACATACCGAATCCTGACGGGTCCATGGGGAGGATGCACATGGGACTGGATTATTCACCGAAACATCTGGGAAATTAGACCACTTGGTATACCTAACTGATTTATAGTCAGTGCCCCAATCCCTTAGTTGTCAGACAAACAGGATTCCACTCTTTTGTCCGTGCACTCATTCCTGGATTGTGGGTGGCTAAGCTCAAGAGAGCAGTTGTAAATATTTCTGCAGAGCTTGAAAAAAAACCGCTAATGCATTAATAGACGCTTTCCAAAAGTTGCAACGAAAGACTGATGAAGTAGCAGAAGTAACTTTGCAAAATAGACGTGTGCTAAATGCCATGAATGCTGAATTAGAGAGGGGCTTGTGCTCGCATTGGGGAAAAATGTTGCTTTGCTGTTAATCACTCTGGCTTAATTGACAAAGATTTACAAGCTATTAAGAATGTTGCTGTTGTTTTCCATGCTATATCTCTTGATCACACTTTTAGTTTTAAGGACCTCCACTCAGACCTTGGGTCATGGTTTACTAGCCTCCCCCGTACAATTGTTAAATGGATATGTGTCCCAAGAGTCCCATTATGGTCCTCTAGGGACAAAGGGGGGATTGTTAGGCCTGAATAAAGATATAGCAGACAAAACCAGGTATGCCAACCTGACCAAAGTCAGGCTAACAGAGGTTTGTGGGTAATCCCTGAGTGGAAAACACTGAGAAGCAGCAGCATGTCTCACAAGCGCTGGGAAAAAGTGAGATAAGAGAGAAGCTGCATTCCTGGCATAGTACCAGATGTGCTGTGTTCGGGCAGCTCCTTCGAAGAACTGATAAGAGTCCTAGTTTCCCAGCCTCCTTGTTTTCGCTCCCTGGTTTTGTTCTTTGTTTGTTTTTAACTCCCCTACATTTCTAACTTTAGGCATGCATGTATACTAAAGGTGTCTAGTTTCTAGTTGTTAGAAGAAGGGGGTGGGTTGCTCCAGTGAATAATTTATGACGCGACGGAACTGTCTACATAGGCTTATACTAAGATGTAAAGAGCAGGCTGGTTCTGTCTGGAGACGAGCTGCTCTCTATTGATGCGTGCACTTGTCAATAAAGAGCTTTTGATCGGACCTTGCTGGTGTTGCCTGTCTCTCTCGCGGTCAGACAACGAACTTTGCCGTCTGGGTTAGAGTCCCTCACATAAGTATAATCTAATATCTCATTGAAAGGTGACAGGGCCAGAAAGAGTTAATTAACTCACCTCACCGACTGACCTGACCCGTGGGTGAACCTTAAAAACTGGTTAACAAGATATGTAAATGAACAGAGCTTTGAAATGCAAGTCTGCAGTGTTAGAGGTAGAAGGGGAGGTGTTTGCTCAGGTCTTGTGATGTCAGCAAACAAGTCTTGTCTATTGCTATAGTTTTAATTCAAAGAGCAAAAAAAGAATATTAACATTTATGATGATACTTGAGTGAAATAGTATTATTGTCTGTGTCTCTTTGAAGGTTGTGGTAATCTGTATCTGAACTGTTTGATGGATGTACTAATTGCCAGGATGTTTGGAAGAAGAGTTAAGCCTATTGTTTTCTCAGGCTGAAAGGCTGCTGGAAATGTTTAAGAACCTGGGACACGATCCTTCTTCATCTCAGATCTGCTTTGGGTTTCAAGAGGGGGAAACCTTAAGCCACAAGGATTGAGATCCCCAGTCACTGACTGGAGCCACCCTGAATATGGACATTGGATTATAACCTATGGACTATTTCTAAAAGGACTTTTGGCAACTACAAGCTCATCTCTACTTTGTATCTGAACCTCAGAAATTGAAATCAAGTCTATATGTCTATGAATCTTTTAACCAACACTCACTCTCTCTCTTTTCTTTTCTAATAAATTTTAGCTTAGTTAATAAGAATTGGCTATAGCATGTCTTTTAGGTAAAATCTAAGTTATAATTGAACCTGGTTATGTGGCTGATCCTTTGGGATCGGAAGAATCTTTTCTTTTATATGATGAAGTAAGATTTTCAGGAATCATCATCATATCTAACAGGTGTGTCTGGACGGAGGCCTGAGGCTGGGTACTTTAAGGGAACTGCGTGGTTTAAACTTCTAAGTAACCAGTGAGGTACTACAGAAGCTGTTTTGTGCTGGCTTGGTAAATCTAAGTATTGAAATAACCAGCAGCGTTTGGGATTTGTCTGCCCTGTTTTGTTTGCAATTCACTCTGATTGAGTGAGCTGAGCTGGCTCCCACGGGCAGCACCGTCACACCTACAGCCAGGCTGCAGAGGTCCGGGCGATCTTAGGGGCCTTGGGGTGCACAGATACCTATGTCCAGGCCATAGCGGTCCCTGGGGGGCTTAGAGAGTTTGGGGGGAACACAGATACCAATCTCCATGCTCTAGGGTCCCATGGGGGCTTAGAGGGTTCGTGGGGGGCACATATTCCTACATCCAGGCTGTAGGGTTACCAGGGGGGCTTAGGGAGTTAGTGGGGGGGCAAAGATACCTACTTCCAGGCTGGAGGCATCCTGGGAGTCTTAGGGGATTTGTGGGGGCCAAAGACACCTATGATGTCCAGGCTGTAGGGGTACCAGTGGGTTTTAGGGGTTCGAGTGGGCACAGATACGTATGTCCAGGCTGTATCGTTCCCAGGTGGGGTTAGAGGTTTCGTGAGGGGCACAGATATCTACGTCCAGATTGTAGATGTCCCAGGAGGGGGGGGTTTAGGGGGGTTGTGGAAGTGCAAATACCTATGTCCAGGCTGTAGGTGTTCCTGGGGACTTAGAGGGTTTCTGAGGGGCACATATACCTACGTGCACACTGGAGTGTCGCAAGGGACTTATGGAGTCTATATGGGGTACAGATACCAATGTTCTGGCTGTATAGGTCCCTCGGGGGCTTAGGGGGTTTGTGGGGGGTACAGATAACTAAGTTCAGGCTGGAGGGATCTCTGAGTGTCTTAGGTGTTTGGTGGGAGGCACAGATACCTACGTCCAGGCTGCAGGGGTCTCGGAGGGGCTTAGGGTCTGTCACGGAGTGTGGGGGAGTCCGGTCCTGCACCCCTCCTCCTGGGACTCACAGTGACTCTTAGCCAGCCAGTAAAACAGAAGGTTTATTGGACAATAGGAGCGAAGGATACAGCAGAGCTTGGAGGCACAAGCAGGACCCCACAATCAAGTCCTTCTAGGGGTTCAGGAAACTTAGTTCCCAGTTTGGGAATCCCTGAATTCCAACCACCCAGACCAAAATCGAAACTGAACTAACCCAACTCCCTCCAGCTGGCCATTTGCTGTGTCCAGCTTCCCGGGCAAAGGTGCTGACCCCTCCCCCCGCCTAGCTCAGGTTACAGGCTGAGCACGTGTCCGGTCCTAAAGTCACCCCCTGCTCTCCCATCCCCCAAACAGACAGTCCCTACTCCATCACAGTAATACACAGAGCATTTCCCTCATGGAGCCACAGTGACACCATGTGGCCATGCAGGGAAATGCCCAGAGCATTTCCTGGATGGAGCAACAGTGATTCCATGTGGCCACGCAGGGTAATGCACAGAGCATTTCTCTCATAGAGGAACAGTGACAACATGTGGCCATGCAGGGTAATGCACAGAGCATCACGCCTATGTAGAGGCTGTAGAGATCCCTGGGGGGCTTAGGAGTCGTGGGGGGCACAGATAGCTACGTCCAGGCTGGAGACATTCTGGTGGGCATTAGGGGCTTCATGAGGGGCACAAATATCTACGTCAGGGCTGGAGAGGTCCCTGGATGGCTTAGGGGGTTATGGTGAGCATAGATACATACATCCAGGCTGCAGGGGTACCAGAGGGACTTAGGGGGTGTCACGTAGTGTGGTGGAATCTGGCCCTGCACCCCTCTTCCTGGGACACACAGTGACTCAGCCAGCCAGTAAAACAGAAGGTTTTTTTGGCCAACAGGAACGAAGGGTACAGCAGGGCTTTTGGGCACAACCAGGACCCCTCAATCGAGTCCTTCTGGGGGTTCAGGAAGCTTAGTTCCCAGTTTGGGATTCCCTGAATTCCAACAACCCAGCTCCAAACCAAAACTGAACTAACTCCCTCCAGCCAGCCCCTTCCTTTATTCAGCTTCCTGGGCAAAGCTGCTGACCCCCTCCCAGCTGCCTAGCTTAAGTTACAGGCTTAGGTCCTGTCCCTCACCTAAAGTCACCTGCTGCTCTCCCATCCCCCACACAGACAGTCCTCACTCCATCACAGTAATGCTCAGAGCATTTCCTGCATGGAGCAAGAGTGACACCGTGTGGCCAGGCAGGGAAATGCACAGAGCATTTCCACGCATGGAGCAACAGTGGCACCGTGTGGCCACAGAGGGTAATACACAGAGCATTCCCCCGCATGGAGCAACAGTGACACCATGTGGTCACGCAGGGTAATGCACAGAGCATTTCCACACATGGAGCAACAGTGGCACCCTGTGGCCACGCAGGCTAATGCACAGAGCATTTCCTGCATGGAGCAACAGTGACACCATATGGTCACGCAGGGTAATGCACAGAGCATTTCCTGAATGGAGCAACAGTGACACCATGTGGCCACACAGGGCAATGCACAGAGCATCGCACCTACTTGGAGGCTGTAGAGATCCCTCGAGGGCTTACGGGGGTTCGTAGGGTCACAGATATCTACATCCAGTATGGGCGGGACCCTGGAAGAGTTAGGGGGGTTGTGAGGGGCATAGGTACTTGCGTCCAGGCTGTAGAGGTCCTGGTGGGGATTAAAGGGTTCCTGGAGGACAGCAATATCTACGTCCAGGCTGAAGGGGTCCCTGGACGCTTAGGGGGTTGTGGTGAGCACAGTGATCCCTGGGGGTATAGGGACTTTGTGAGGGGCACAGATACCTATGTATGTCCTGGAGGGGTCCCTGGTGGGGGCTTAGTGGTACTGTAGGAGACACAGATACCTACGTCCAGGCTATAGGCATTCTGGGGGGGCTTAGGGCTTTGGGGGGGCACAGATACCTACATCCAGGCTGGAGGGGTCCCGGGGGGCTTAGGTGGTTTGTGAGGAGGGGCACAGATATGTACATCCAGGCTGGAGAGGTTCCGGAGAGGATTAGGGGTTGTTGCGGATGGCAGAGATACCTATCTCCATACTCTAGAGGTCCCGGGGGGCTTAGGGCTGGATGTGTCCCGAGGAGCTTAGGGGGTTTGTGGGGTGCTCAGACACCTGTGTCCAGGCTGTAGGGAACCCTGGGGGCTTAGGGGGTTCGTGGGGGTCACAGGTAGTTACGTCCAGGCTGAAGGGGTAATGGGAGTGCTTAAGGGATCGGGGCTGACACAGATACCTACGTCCAGGGTCTAGGGGAGGCAGGAGAAGTGAAGCGGCCATGGTGTGCTTTCAAGTAGGGATAATAATGATCCACTCTTACCTACCTCATGGTGGGTGGAGGATGGGGATCCATTGGAGAGTGTCACTAAGAGTAGTGCATAAGATGAGGTGTCCCATCACGTTTACTCAGAGCAGATTATGACATAATAGATTAGCTGAAACAGTCTTCTTTATTTGTATTTTTTTTATTTTGGAATTGTTAAGAGCAGCAATGACTTAGCTCAGACTGAAGCATCTTATCTAATTTTCAAGATCTAAGTGTCTCCTCCTTGTGTGTGATGACACAATTTAACACACTGTGACAAACAGGAGATGCTTTTGTTTTGCAACAAAATCTTTTTGCAAAGAACTTCCATCTCACTTGTTATGATTCTGAGAAACAAACTGGTTTAGTCTGAATGGGATATTTGGACAGAAACGGTTGGAATGAAATTTTCCCACCATCTCAGTTCCTGAGCTCTATCCCTGCCTCTGGGGGGATTTGTTGTCTGTTAGAACAGGAGTCTGACTGGCGGCTTCTCTTTCTGGCTCTGCCACCGTCTTGCTGTGTAGGCCCTTGGGCAGGTCACCTCCCTTCTCTGTACCTCAGGCTCCTCCCATTTGTCCAATGGGAACAGGGACAGTTCTCGAATTCTGGGCAGTTGTGAGCCTGAGTGAGAAAAGGGGTGTTGAAGCCCTCTGTGAAGAAGAAAGGGGAGTTTCACGGTGTTTTTGCACCAAGGAATTCTAAACCAAAACTGAACTAACTCCCTCGAGTCCTTCTGGGGGTTCAGGAAGCTTAGTTCCCAGTTTGGGATTCTCTGAATTCCAACTACCCAGCTCCAAACCAAAACTGAACTAACTCCCTCCAGCTGACCCCTTCCTGTGTCCAGCTTCCCGGGCAAAGGTGCTCACTCTCTCAGCCCTGCCTAGCTCGAGTTACAGGCTTAGGTCCTGTCCCTCACCTAAAGTCACCCCCTGCTCTCCCATCCCCCACACAGACAGTCCCCACTCCATCACAGTAATGCCCAGAGCATTTCCCGCATGGAACAACAGTGACGCCATGTGGCCACGCAGGGTAATGCCCAGAGCATTTCCTGCATGGAGCAACAGTGACACTGTGTGGCCACTCAGGGTAATGCACAGAGCATCACACCTACGTAGAGGCTGTAGAGATCCCTGGGGGCTTAGGGGTCATGGGAGGTACAGATAGCTACGTCCAGGCTGGAGGCATTCTGGGGGGTTTAAGGGGGTTCGTAGGGTCACAGATACCTACGTCCAGGATGGTCGGGACTCTGGGGGAGTTAGGGGGGTTGTGGGGGCCATAGGTACTTGCGTCCAGGGTGTAGAGGTCCTGGTGGGGATTAAGGGCTTCCTGGAGGACACCAATATCTACGTCCGGGATGGAGAGGTCCCTGGACGGCTTAGAGGTTGTGGTGAGCACAGTGATCCCTGGGGGTTTAGGAACTTGGTGAGGGGCACAGATACCTATGTTTATCCTGGAGGGGTCCCTGGGGGGGCTTAGTGGTATTGTAGGGGACACAGATACCTACGTCCAGGCTATAGGCATTCTGGGGGGGCTTAGGGCTTTGGAGGGGCACAGATACCTACATCCAGGCTGGATGTGTCCCGAGGAGCTTAGGGGGTTCGTGCGGTGCTCAGACACCTGTGTCCAGGCTGTAGGGATCCCTGGGGGCTTAGGGGGTTCGTGGGGGTCACAGGTAGTTACGTCCAGGCTGAAGGGGTAATGGGAGTGCTTAAGGGATCGGGGCTGACACAGATACCTACGTCCAGGGTCTAGGGGTCCCGAGGGGATTGGGGGTTGAGGGGGGAACAGATACCTACGTCATAGCTGGTGGTGTCTTGGGTGGTTTAGGAGGTTCGTTGGAGTCACAGATACCTAAGTCCAGGCTGTAGGGGTTCCTGGGGCATTCAGGGATTTCTGGGGGTCACAGATACCTACGTGCAGACTAGAGGGGTCCCAGAGGTCTTAGGAGAATTATGGGGGTCACAGATACCTAAATGCAGACTGGAGGGGTCTTGGAGCGCTTAGGAGATTTATGGGGGGCACAGATACCAACATAGTGGCTGTAAAGGTCCCTGGGGGGCTTTGTGGGTTCGGGGGGTACAGATACCAATGTCCTGGCTGTAGATGTTCCTGGGGTACATAGAGGGGCTGTGGTCGCACATAACCCTACATCCAGGCTGTCGGGGTCCCGGGGGCCCCTGGCCAAATTGGGTCCCCCTGGAAAAGTCTCCCTCACGGTGGCCCCAGGGCTGGAGGAGCTCCCACTCCCTGATATGGCGCAGAGGCTGCAGCAGGGGCACAGAGCTTCTCTGGTGTCAGGGCCACAGCGGGGCAGGGGTAAAGGAGTGAGACCACAGAAGCTCAGTGCCCCTGCTGCAGCCCCCAGGTAATAGAAGGGAGTGGGAGCTCTTCCAGCCCTGAGGCCACCGTGGAGGAACATCTACAGCCAGGACATTGGTATCTGTCATACATTAGAAGCAAGAGGAAGACTGAGGACAGGGTAGGCCCACTGCTCAGTGAGGAGGGGGAAACAGTAACGGGAGACTTGGAAATGGCAGAGATGCTTAATGACTTCTTTGTTTCAGTCTTCACTGAGAAGTCTGAAGGAATGTCTAGTATAGTGAATGCTTACGGGAAGAGGGTAGGTTTAGAAGAGAAAATAAGGAAAGAGCAAGTAAAAAATCACTTAGAAAAGTTAGATGCCTGCAAGTCACCAGGGCCTGATGAAATGCATCCTAGAATACTCAAGGAGTTAATAGAAGAGGTATCTGAGCCTCTAGCTATTATCTTTGGGAAATCATGGGAGACGGGGGAGATTCCAGAAGACTGGAAGGGGGCAAATATAGTGCCCATCTATAAAAAGGGAAATAAAAACAACCCAGGAAACTACAGACCAGTTAGTTTAACTTCTGTGCCAGGGAAGATAATGGAGCAGGTAATCAAAGAAATCATCTCCAAACACTTGGAAGGTGGTAAGGTGATAGGGAATAGCCAGCATGGATTTGTAAAGAACAAATCGTGTCAAACTAATCTGTTAGCGTTCTTTGATAGGATAACGAGCCTTGTGGATAAGGGAGAAGCGGTGGATGTGATATACCTAGACTTTAGTAAGGCATTTGATACGGTCTCACATGATATTCTTATAGATAAAGTAGGAAAGTACAATTTAGATGGGGCTACTATAAGGTGGGTGCATAACTGGCTGGATAACCGTACTCAGAGAGTAGTTGTTAATGGCTCCCAATCCTGCTGGAAAGGTATAACAAGTGGGGTTCCGCAGGGGTCTGTTTTGGGACCGGTTCTGTTCAATATCTTCATCAACGATTTAGATGTTGGCATAGGAAGTACGCTTATTAAGTTTGCGGATGATACCAAACTGGGAGGGATTGCAACTGCTTTGGAGGACAGGGTCAAAATTCAAAATGATCTGGACAAATTGGAGAAATGGTCTGAGGTAAACAGGATGAAGTTCAATAAAGATAAATGCAAAGTGCTCCACTTAGGAAGGAACAATCAGTTTCACACATACAGAATGGGAAGAGACTGTCTAGGAAGGAGTATGGCAGAAAGAGATCTAGGGGTCGTAGTGGACCACAAGCTTAATATGAGTCAACAGTGTGATACTGTTGCAAAAAAAGCAAACGTGATTCTGGGATGCATTAACAGGTGTGTTGTAAACAAGACACGAGAAGTCATTCTTCCGCTTTACTCTGCGCTGGTTAGGCCTCAACTGGAGTATTGTGTCCAGTTCTGGGCACCACATTTCAAGAAAGATGTGGAGAAATTGGAGAGGGTCCAGAGAAGAGCAACAAGAATGATTAAAGGTCTTGAGAACATGACCTATGAAGGAAGGCTGAAGGAATTGGGTTTGTTTAGTTTGGAAAAGAGAAGACTGAGAGGGGACATGATAGCAGTTTTCAGGTATCTAAAAAGGTGTTATCAGGAGGAGGGAGAAAACTTGTTCACCTTAGCCTCCAATGATAGAACAAGAAGCAATGGGCTTAAACTGCAGCAAGGGAGATTTAGGTTGGACATTAGGAAAAAGTTCCTAACTGTCAGGGTAGTTAAACACTGGAATAGATTGCCTAGGGAAGTTGTGGAATCTCCATCTGTGGAGATATTTAAGAGTAGGTTAGATAAATGTCTATTAGGGATGGTCTAGACAGTATTTGGTCCTGCCATGAGGGCAGGGGACTGGACTCGATGACCTCTCGAGGTCCCTTCCAGTCCTAGAGTCTATGAGTCTATGAGTAATCTGTGCCCCCCATAAACCACCTAATCCCCACGGGAACCCCTACAGCCAGGATGTTGGTATCTGTCCCCCTATAAATCTCCTAAGCCCTCTGGAACCCTTCCAGTCTGAACGTAACCACAAACCCCCTAAACGTCCCAGCGACCCCTTCAGCCTGGAAGTCCCTATCTGTGACACCAACGAACCTCTAACCCCCTAAGCTCCTCGGGACACATCCAGCCTGGATGTATCTGAGCCCCCAGTGAACCGCCTAATCTCCTCGGGACACCGACAGCCTGTACCTAGGTATCTGTGCCCCCCACAAACCCCCTATAACCCCCAGGACCCATCCAGACTAGATGTAGGTATCTGCACCCCCACAGCCTCCCTGGGACTCCTACAGCCTGGAGGTTTGTATCTGTGCCCCTCATGAAACCCCAACCCCCCCTGTCCCCTCCAGACTGGACATAAGTATCTGTGCAACCCACGAACCCATAAGCACCTGTAGGGACGCCTACAGCATTGACTTAGGTATCTAGGGCCCCCCAAACCCCCCTAAGCCCACCAGGGACCCCTCTAGCATAGAGATAAGCATCTGTGCTCCCTGAACCCCATAAGCCCCCCCTGGACCCATCCAGTCTGGACTTAGGTCTCAGTGCCCCACATGAACCCGCTAAGCCCCCCAGGGACCCTCCAGCCTGGATGGAAGTATCTGTGCCCCCACAACCCCTAAGTGCCGAGAAACCCCTCCAGCCTGGAGGTAGTTATTTGTGCCCACCAGAAACCGCTTTATCCCCCACAGGGACCACTCCAGCCTGGATGCAGATATCTTTGCGAAACACAAACGGCGTAAGCCCCCCCCTCCGGGAACCCTCCAGCCTGAACCTAGGTATCTGTGCCCCGCCAACACACTAATTCCCCCTGGAAGACCTATTGCCTGGAAGTAGGTATCTCTGCCCCCCACAAACCCCCTAAGCCTCCCAGGGACCCCTACAGCCTAGACGTAGGTATCTCTGCCACCCAGAAAACCCCTAATCCACCCAGGGAACCCTACAGCATGGACCTAGATATCTGTGCCCCCCAGGAACTCCCTAAACCCCCCAGGAACCACTCCAACCTGGACATAGATATCTGTGCCTCCCAAAAAACCCTAAGCCTCCCGGGACCCCTAGAGTATGGAGATAGGCATCTCTGCCATCCACAAAAAACCCTAATCCTCTCCGGAACCTCTCCAGCCTGGATGTACATATCTGTGCCCCTCCCCACAAACCACCTAAGCCCCCCGGGACCCCTCCAGCCTGGATGTAGGTATCTGTGCCCCCCAAAGCCCTAAGCCCCCCCAGAATGCCTATAGCCTGGACGTAGGGATCTGTGTCTCCTACAGTTCCACTAAGCCCCCCCCAGGGACCCCTCCAGGACATACATAGGTATCTGTGCCCCTCACCAAGTCCCTATATCCCCAGGGATCACTGTGCTCACCACAACCCCCTAAGCGTCCAGGGACCCCTTCAGCCTGGACATAGATATTGCTGTCCTCCAGGAACCCTTTTATCCCCACCAGGACCTCTACAGCCTGGACGCAAGTACCAATGCCCCTCACAACCCCCCTAACTCTTCCAGGGTCCCACCCATACTGGATGTAGATATCTGTGACCCTACGAACCCTCGTAAGCCCTTGAGGGATCTCTACAGCCTCCACGTAGGTGCGTTGCTCTGTGCATTACCCTGTGTGGCCACATGGTGTCAGTGTTGCTCCATTCAGGAAATGCACTGTGCATTACCCTCTGTGGCCACACGGTGTCACTGTTGCTGCATGCGAGGAAAAGCTCTGTGCATTACCCTGCGTGACCACACGGTGCCACTGTTGCTCCATGCAGGAAATGCTATGTGCATTACCCTGTATGGCCACATGGTGTCACTGTTGCTCCACGGGGAAAATGCTCTGGGCATTACCCTGCATGGCCACACAGTGTTATTGTTGCTCCATGCGCGAAATGCTCTGGGCATTACTGTGATGAAGTGGGGACTGTCTGTGTGGGGGATGGGAGAGCAGCGGGTGACTTTAGGTGAGGGACAGGACCTAAGCCTGTAACTTAAGCTAGGCAGCTGGGAGGGGGTCAGCACCTTTGCCCAGGAAGCTGAATAAAGGAAGGGGCTGGCTGGAGGGAGTTAGTTCAGTTTTGGTTTGGAGCTGGGTTGTTGGAATTCAGGGAATCCCAAACTGGGAACTAAGCTTCCTGAACCCCCAGAAGGACTCGATTGAGGGGTCCTGGTTGTGCCCAAAAGCCCAGCTGTATTCTTCGTTCCTGTTGGCCAAAAAAACCTTCTGTTTTACTGGCTGGCTGAGTCACTGTGTGTCCCAGGAAGAGGGGTGCAGGACCAGATTCCACCACACTACGTGACACCCCCTAAGTCCCTCTGGCACCCCTGCAGCCTGGACGTATGTATCTATGCTCACCACAACCCCCTAAGCCATCCAGGGACCTCTCCAGCCCTGACGTAGATATTTGTGCCCCTCATGAAGCCCCTAATGCCCACCAGAATGTCTCCAGCCTGGACGTAGCTATCTGTGCCCCCCAGGACCCCTAAGCCCCCCAGGGATCTCTACAGCCTCTACATAGGTGTGATGCTGTGTGCATTACCCTGCATGGCCACATGTTGTCACTGTTCCTCTATGAGAGAAATGCTCTGTGCATTACTCTGCGTGGCCACATGGAAGCACTGTTCCTCCATCCAGGAAATGCTCTGTGCATTTCCCTGCATGGCCACATGGTGTCACTGTTGCTCCATGCGGGAAATGCTCTGGGCATTACCCTGTGTGGCCACATGGTGTCACGGTTGCTCCACGGGGGAAATGCTCTGTCCATTAGCTGGTGTGGTCACAAGGCGTCAATGTTGCTCCATGCGGGAAATGCTCTGTGCATTACCCTGCCTGGCCACACGGTGTCACAGTTGCTCCATATGGGAAATGTTCTGTGCGTTACCAAGCGTGGCCACATGGTGTCACTGTTGCTCCATGCGGGAAATGCTCTGTGCATTACTGTGATGGAGTAGGGACTGTCTGTGTGGGGGATGGGAGAGCAGGGGGTGACTTTAGGACCGGACACGTGCTCAGCCTGTAACCTGAGCTAGGCGCGGGGAGGGGTCAGCACCTTTGCCCGGGAAGCTGGACACAGGAAATGGCCAGCTGGAGGGAGTTGGGTTAGTTCAGCTTCGCTTTTGGTCTGGGTGGTTGGAATTCAGGGATTCCCAAACTGGGAACTAAGTTTCCTGAACCCCTAGAAGGACTTGATTGTGGGGTCCTGCTTGTGCCTCCAAGCTCTGCTGTATCCTTCACTCCTGTTGTCCAGTAAACCTTCTGTTTTACTGGCTGGCTGAGAGTCACTGTGAGTCCCAGGAAGAGGGGTGCAGGACCGGACTCCCCCACACTCCGTGACAGACCCTAAGCCCCTCCGAGACCCCTGCAGCCTGGACGTAGGTATCTGTGCCTCCCACCAAACACCTAAGACACTCAGAGATCCCTCCAGCCTGAACTTAGGTATCTGTGCCCCCCACAAACCCCCTAAGCACCCGAGAGACCTATACAGCCAGAACATTGGTATCTGTACCCCATATAGACTCCATAAGCCCCTTGCGACACTCCAGTGTGCACGTAGGTATATGCGCCCCTCAGAAACCCTCTAAGCCCCCAGGAACCCCTACAGCCTGGACATAGGTATTTGCACTCCCATAACCCCCCTAACCCCCCCCTCCCGGGACATCTACAATCTGGACGTAGATATCTGTGCCCCTCACGAAACCTCTAACCCCCCCTGGGAACGATACAGCCTGGACATACGTATCTGTGCCCACTTTAACCCCTAAAACCCACTGGTACCCCTACAGCCTGGACATCATAGGTGTCTTTGGCCCCCACAAATCCCCTAAGACTCCCAGGATGCCTCCAGCCTGGACGTAGTTATCTTTGCCCCCCACTAACCCCCTAAGCCCCCCTGGTATCCCTACAGCCTGGATGTAGGAATATGTGCCCCCCACGAACCCTCTAAGCCCCCATGGGACCCAAGAGCATGGAGATTGGTATCTGTGTCCCCCCCAAACTCTCTAAGCCCCCCAGGGACCGCTATGGCCTGGACATAGGTATCTGTGCACCCCAAGGCCCCTAAGATCCCCCGGACCTCTGCAGCCTGGCTGTAGGTGTGACGGTGCTGCCCGTGGGAGCCAGCTCAGCTCACTCAATCAGAGTGAATTGCAAACAAAACAGGGCAGACAAATCCCAAACGCTGCTGGTTATTTCAATACTTAGATTTACCAAGCCAGCACAAAACAGCTTCTGTAGTACCTCACTGGTTACTTAGAAGTTTAAACCACGCAGTTCCCTTAAAGTACCCAGCCTCAGGCCTCCGTCCAGACACACCTGTTAGATATGATGATGATTCCTGAAAATCTTACTTCATCATATAAAAGAAAAGATTCTTCCGATCCCAAAGGATCAGCCACATAACCAGGTTCAATTATAACTTAGATTTTACCTAAAAGACATGCTATAGCCAATTCTTATTATCTAAGCTAAAATTTATTAGAAATGAAAAGAGAGAGAGTGAGTGTTGGTTAAAAGATTCATGGACATATAGACTTGAATTCAATTTTTGAGGTTCAGATACAAAGTAGAGATGAGCTTGTAGTTGCCAAAAGTCCTTTTAGAAATAGTCCATAGGTTATAATCCAATGTCCATATTCAGGGTGGCTCCAGTCAATGACTGGGGATCTCAATCCTTGTGGCTTAAGGTTTCCCCCTCTTGAAACCCAAAGCAGATCTGAGATGAAGAAGGATCGTGTCCCAGGTTCTTAAACATTTCCAGCAGCCTTTCAGCCTGAGAAAACAATAGGCTTAACTCTTCTTCCAAACATCCTGGCAATTAGTACATCCATCAAACAGTTCAGATACAGATTACCACAACCTTCAAAGAGACACAGACAATAATACTATTTCACTCAAGTATCATCATAAATGTTAATATTCTTTTTTTGCTCTTTGAATTAAAACTATAGCAATAGACAAGACTTGTTTGCTGACATCACAAGACCTGAGCAAACACCTCCCCTTCTACCTCTAACACTGCAGACTTGCATTTCAAAGCTCTGTTCATTTACATATCTTGTTAACCAGTTTTTAAGGTTCACCCACGGGTCAGGTCAGTCGGTGAGGTGAGTTAATTAACTCTTTCTGGCCCTGTCACCTTTCAATGAGATATTGGATTATACTTATGTCAGGGACTCTAACCCAGATGGCAAAGTTCGTTGTCTGACCGCGAGAGAGACAGGCAACACCAGCAAGGTCCGATCAAAAGCTCTTTATTGACAAGTGCACGCATCAATAGAGAGCAGCTCGTCTCCAGACAGAACCAGCCTGCTCTTTACATCTTAGTATAAGCCTATGTAGACAGTTCCGTCGCGTCATAAATTATTCACTGGAGCAACCCACCCCCTTCTTCTAACAACTAGAAACTAGACACCTTTAGTATACATGCATGCCTAAAGTTAGAAATGTAGGGGAGTTAAAAACAAACAAAGAACAAAACCAGGGAGCGAAAACAAGGAGGCTGGGAAACTAGGACTCTTATCAGTTCTTCGAAGGAGCTGCCCGAACACAGCACATCTGGTACTATGCCAGGAATGCAGCTTCTCTCTTATCTCACTTTTTCCCAGCGCTTGTGAGACATGCTGCTGCTTCTCAGTGTTTTCCACTCAGGGATTACCCACAAACCTCTGTTAGCCTGACTTTGGTCAGGTTGGCATACCTGGTTTTGTCTGCTATATCTTTATTCCGGCCTAACAATCCCCCCTTTGTCCCTAGAGGACCATAATGGGACTCTTGGGACACATATCCATTTAACAATTGTACGGGGGAGGCTAGTAAACCATGACCCAAGGTCTGAGTGGAGGTCCTTAAAACTAAAAGTGTGATCAAGAGATATAGCATGGAAAACAACAGCAACATTCTTAATAGCTTGTAAATCTTTGTCAATTAAGCCAGAGTGATTAACAGCAACGCAACATTTTTCCCCAATGCGAGCACAAGCCCCTCTCTAATTCAGCATTCATGGCATTTAGCACACGTCTATTTTGCAAAGTTACTTCTGCTACTTCATCAGTCTTTCGTTGCAACTTTTGGAAAGCGTCTATTAATGCATTAGCGGTTTTTTTTTCAAGCTCTGCAGAAAT
This sequence comes from Gopherus flavomarginatus, assembly GCF_025201925.1. NCBI lineage: Eukaryota > Metazoa > Chordata > Testudines > Testudinidae > Gopherus > Gopherus flavomarginatus. The sequence goes on from NW_026115091.1 coordinate 206,585, forward strand.
ATTTACAACTGCTCTCTTGAGCTTAGCCACCCACAATCCAGGAATGAGTGCACGGACAAAAGAGTGGAATCCTGTTTGTCTGACAACTAAGGGATTGGGGCACTGACAATAAATCAGTTAGGTATACCAAGTGGTCTAATTTCCCAGATGTTTCGGTGAATAATCCAGTCCCATGTGCATCCTCCCCATGGACCCGTCAGGATTCGGTATGTGGAAGCCCACACCCCCCAGTCCAAATGCTTGGAAGGAGCACTGTAAATGTTTACACTTCCACCCAGAAATTCTTTAGTATATCTCCATGACCACAGATCAGATGGTACTCCTGATGTGTCTGTAAGGGCAGTGGGCCAAGTCTGGTACTCAAGATCACTCCAAATGGCCATCAGCTGGTCATTCAGGAAATTCTGAATCTCCAAACATACTAGATCCCACTGCAATGCCTTCCCAGCCTCAGTGATATTTAATACCATCTTTCCTTGGTGTAGTACTATATTACATTTGTTATTTAACTATTTTCAGGTACTTTTAAAAGGCATTGACATTAATAGCATAGGAGGGGGTTACATTATTAGTCACTGGAACGGTTTCAATACAGGTAAAATTTCCAGTGGCAGAACAAACTCTTCGGGTACTTGTTATTTAAAATCCAATTAGAGAGAGCAATACATGCTGAAGAATTTATCCACAACACAGGGCACAGCCTGTAGAATAAACCCCAAAATCCAATCAATACCACATTCCCAAGCATGGGTCCCACAAATTTTTTCTGCCAGTGTACAATTCTTTGTTTCTTCACCGGGGTCAGTTCTTAATGCCCTTTCTAGTCAGGAATTCCTGGACTTTAGCAATTTCAGTGGAGTGAGTGTTCCTTCTTCTTTCCCAAAACAGTCTTGGTGCAGCATCATATAGGGGAGAGGTTACTAGCACATCACCCTGTAATGGTTTTGCTTTTTCTAGAAAAATTCAAAGGCACAGTAGATCTGTCAGTGGATAAGGGAGAGGCTACTAGCACTTCACCTTGTACTTTTTCCCTACTGTCCAGAAGGCACAGTGGAGCTAGAAGGTGAAATAGGCTAATCATCAGTAGGAGAATTCTCCCAATGTGGAGGGGTCTTTTTGCAGTGAGAATCTTGGGTCCAAGCAGTCAGTCTTTGGTACTTCACAGCGGTGTTGGTAGTCATCAGGACTTAAGGGCCTTTCCAGCATGGAGCCAAGGCAGTCTTTCGTTGGTGGACCTTTACATCAATCCCGTCTCCTGGTTCCAAGGAGTGGCAGGGCTGCTAGGGTCTTTGGGTAGCGCTTCCTTACCTGTGAGAAAAAAAACTTAACACATTTCATTAGTGCCTGGCAGTGTTTTTCAGATCTCATAGCTGCATGGGCAAATTCAAGCCCTCCTTTTCCTGGTTGTTAACCAAGTCTTAACTGTGAGCAGTGTCCTTGAATGGAGTCAGTGTCTTATCTATAGCCTGAGCTTGCTATTTTATTTTATTTTATTTTTTCAGTTAATTCATTCTGTTCTTTGTGCTTCTTCCCTTCTTGGCTTCTTTTAACCTGCAAAGGAAACTTTCACTTTTTACTTATACACCTTTTTCCCAACAATGAACACCTACACATTGTCATTACACAGTACATTAGTCTTATTATTTAATATATGCCACACACACCCTTTTACTAAAATAACCTTATTACAGAGCTTTCGAGAAACAAGCCAGGACAAGCACACCCACTTTGAGGAGTTCACTCAATACAACCACTAGTCCAATAGCCTTCCACCATCCCCAGCCCTCTGGCTAGAAATCTGAGGTAGCCAGAAAGATCCCATGTACAATATGGGGAGTGGGTTAACTTTTCATGTCCTTGCTTTCAAAGACTGTTGGTACGCAAATTTTAACAACAATTTTTGCAATTAACAATTTGACCAATAAAGTTTCTTTTCCTTACTTAAGGAAATGCATTAGACTTTAGTATATCACATTCTCCTGATTTATCTAAACACTTTGTATTCCAAGTTGAACAAAACAAGTATCTGCATTTTAATTTAACCTTTTCGTTTGATTTTAAACTAGATTATTTTATAAAAATATTAAACACAAAAATTCCGGCCACAAGACAAACACCACAAGACAGAACATAGAACACAAAACATAATTTCTATTGTGCCAGTAAATGCATGGTACGTTGAATGCTGTTTAGCTGGCATCAGTTTTCTCTGATTATCTGAAAGACAAAAAAACAGAGGTCTACCCCTTCTGGGCAGACAATCATTGCTTAAAATAGACAAATACCCTTGTTGATTTCAGGAAAAACAGAGGAATTATCCCATATTTTATGTGTTTCATAGGCAGCCCAGGTTTCAGTGGCTCCTACCTTATCAGTTAGATAATTTGCATGAATACAGATGCTTTCTGGCTTGCTTTTTACTTTTAACTCTTGCTTTCAAACACTGAAAGAAAACATCACTACTTATAGTGCCCTTACAGCCTAATAAAATTTCAATTACATAGCACTATAGACATTCTTCAGCTAATTTAACTAAATTCTAAATGATTGCAATTAACAATTTCTTTGCCTCAATTTATTTACAAACATTTCAAAGACACCAAGAACTTTCCTCTTTAGCATTTTTACAAAGTTCAACTGCTGTTTCCTCCAGCAACTACAGAGTTAACTTCTCACTCTCCCTTAAATCACTTGCTTGTCTCCCAACAGCCACTTTTATCAATTCAAATCACCATTCCAAGTAAGTTCTGGGTATTTGAAATCCCCATGCTTACACTTACTGACTCCTTCCTTCCACTACACCCTTAAAGTTTTCCAACCTGTTTTCCAATCTCTCTGTCTGTTGCCTGCCCGCCTGGGCCCGATCCTGCTTTTCTCACTGAACCGTCCCTTCCATAGGCACCAACTTCTTCCACTACCAGTTTAGCTAGGAGGGTGGGCTTCTCAACTAGCCCCCCCACCCCTCCTGGTCTCTTCCCTTAAACATTCTTACTCACAAGACTACCCGAGTCCTCCTTCATGAGGCTTGCCACCTAGACGAAGACACATGGCCCATTGGGCAAAGGCCATTTACTTAACATATCATTTGAAGGACTACTCTTAGAGGGTTTACCCAGAGACTCATTCATCTGTTTGACACTTAAACAGAAAAGAGAATTACACAGAGAGCAGAGGGAATTACAGTCTAAGCCAGACTTTCCCACTTCTATACACTGACCGCTACAGGGGACAGGACAGAAGGATTTCAATTTAACCTCAGAGCTGTCTCGCACACATGGCTTCCACTCCGAGGAATTACAAACAAGAGGTTCAGTTCCACCAACACTCCTAACACCCAAATGAACAGAGAAAAAAAACAACAACAGTAACTGGTTAAATAGAACAGAACCAGAACCAGATAGTGTTTCCTTATCCTATTAGGACTCACTTTTACTCATGCAGTTCTCAGCATATAACACCAACAGTACAAAGCAAAGCAAACACAAAATAACAAGGGTAAAACAAATAGATGGTGTAAATTCTGCAGGGCTCCCCCCTTCTTAATTGCTCACCAAACTGTGACAAATTTCTGTTACCAATCTATCCCTCATGTCAGATGATCAGGCTGACACTACAGGATCGTTGGGGGAAGATAAAGAAAACACACCATATAACTGAATTTTAAAGCTTCATTAATAAAATAATAAAACAACAACGGAGAGTGTTGGGAACGCTCCCACATCACTCAGGAAAATATTAATGCCCCAAGCCCGAAGCTCCTTTCATACTTACACACGTACGTCCAGACTGGCCACTTCTGTGTATAATGTTCAGAGGAGGGAGAGAGGTGGAAGGGAGATTATCCTGTATACAGCTTGTCCAGAATTTCCAACATGCTTCTGCTCTTGGGAGGGCTGTTCTTTTACACCCTGGAATCTCCTGCGGCGTCTCTTTCAGAGATTCCAGTCCAGGTCGGCTGCCTGTGGCTTCTTTGGTGTCACCAAGCCACACCGACTCCAGGGTCACAAAGGCACACTGTTGGATCTTACTGGACAGTTAAGCTTTGCAAATGTAATTTCAGTTCTGTAACTTGTATTTCCTTTGCTTCGCCTCTGTCTATATTTTTTCCTTCACAGCCAGCTGGGGCCGAAAGCAGCCCCTCCCTGCACCAAGCACAGTCCGCGCCGATTCCTGACCCTGAACGCAGAGCACCCCCCTCCTTCCATCCCGGGGCCAAGATGATTTTTAAATTAACCCGTTCCTTATGTCTTTTTCTTTCTTTTTCTCTTTCCCATTAAACATTCTAGTAGCAATGCTAACTACTTCAGACAAACTTTTCCCTTGCGTACCATCTGGATGCTTTCTAAATCTTTTTGCAATATCCTTTGCACATTGTGACATGAAAACCATTTTAACCATCTCCTTTCCATGATCAGTTTCAGGATTTAAATTCCCATGCTTTTTAACTTCACAAATCAGTCGAGCACAAAAGTCAGAGAGGTGCTTATCTGGATGCTGGACACAAGCAGTCACCTTGCTCCAATTTGGAGTAGCCTCCCCTGCATCTCGAATACCATTCAAAACAGCTTTTAAAAATCCATCCAACTTTGTCTTTTGAGCTGGATTATTGGGATTCCAGTTAGGGTCAGTAATTAGCCAAGGTGCATTCAAATGAGCTGCAGATTTTTCTTTTACTTTTTGTCTTTCATCTTCTGTCATGAGAGTATCTAATAACTGATTTACATTTGCCCAAGTGGGCACATGAGTGAAAAGATTGTGCAGAACATTCTTTCCACTGCCTCAGGATTGTCTCATAAGTGAGGCATAGTGCACTGCCAGTTAAACAAATTTGAAGTTGCAAACAGGGTATGGGTAAAACCATCTCATGTTCCCCAGCAACCAGTAGAACCAGATAAGTTCTCAATGAGGCTTGTAATATCAGAGGTGTCTCAGAAACATTCTCTCTCATGGAGTTAAGTAACCTAGTGGGGGTCCACAAGGGCAAGGACAAGGGCTGCTGTAATATTGGGGGTGTTTGAAAAGCAGTCCCTGACCAAGTTTGCAAAAGGCTGGCTGGAGGCTGCACAGAGGGGGTGAGGCTGCCTGATTCCTCTGAAGATGAGGGAACATCACTCTGAGCTCCCCCTTGATTCTCCTCTGTCCCTGAACTGTCCCTAACCTGCTTTTGAATCCTTGCACTCCATCAGACGGGGAAGAACAGGAACAAAATTGTCCTCCTCCCGGTGCGGCTCTGGTGCATATGGTGGGTGATTTTTTTACAAGAGCTCTCCATACAAACAGCTTCAAAAGCTACCCATCCCTCCATGGGTTTATAATTATACCATACAAACAAGTAATCCATTTGTCTCGGCCTAAGATCAACCAAAATATCCCTTAAGGAGTTCCTCCTATCTGTGGAAAAGGTTTCACCCACCGGCCAGTCTCTAGTTGGGGACAAATGAAAGGTAAATGATGGCCATTGGATCCAACACAGATTTCTCATCTTAAATTTAACTAGATCAGCTGTCTCAGAAATCTCTTTCCAATCTCTAAGTATCAGAGACAACGGGGCATCCCCCGGGCACTTACTGCCAACTTGTCTCATTTTAATGAAGGGACTCTAACCCCTCCTCCCCGGGTCGAGGTAAAGGGACTCTAACCCCCACCTCCCCGCGTCAAGCGCTCACTTATCTCTCCAGGGACTTGAACACCTGGACTGAGACTCAAACCCAGGCTGGGACTCTAACCCAGACAACTTGGATCCTGTGCAAACCTGGACTGGGACTCTAACCCAGACCTAAGTAGTCAGGGACTCTAACCCCGACAACCTGGACCCTACTCAATGGGTAGGTGGACGTTGCTGGATTTCTACGAGTTTCAGCTGGTTCACAGAACACGCCTTATCGCCAACGCAGAGATCAGATCACCAGGCAAGTCTCCTCTAAACCGGAGGATGCGCGCTGCGTTGCCTCAGGGTCCGATCCCCCGCCGGAGAGTCAGACGGGTCCCGGCGGAGTCGCCAAAGATGTCAGGGACTCTAACCCAGACGGCAAAGTTCGTTGTCTGACCGCGAGAGAGACAGGCAACACCAGCAAGGTCCGATCAAAAGCTCTTTATTGACAAGTGCACGCATCAATAGAGAGCAGCTCGTCTCCAGAGAGAACCAGCCTGCTCTTTACATCTTAGTATAAGCCTATGTAGACAGTTCCGTCGCGTCATAAATTATTCACTGGAGCAACCCACCCCCTTCTTCTAACAACTAGAAACTAGACACCTTTAGTATACATGCATGCCTAAAGTTAGAAATGTAGGGCAGTTAAAAACAAACAAAGAACAAAACCAGCCCGGCGTCGACCCCTTTACCCCTGTCCGCACCCCTCACCCCAGCAAGCAACAGCCCCACTCCTCCCAGCCCCGGTTCTTGACCATGGCTTCTGAGGGGCCACAGCCATGGCTAAGAGGGCACAATGTGAAATGTTTGGGGACCACTGGTTTAGGGTGACGTCCTCAATCACTTCTCTGCAGTCCAATAAAAGCTATTCCTCACTCACCTCACCCCTCCATCAGGACGGACTAGGTACGTTCTGCTGCCCTTCACTCATACAGGAAAGAGAATAACATTTCATTCCACTCAATCCTAAAGTGATTTGTAACCCAAGACCATCCCAAATTGGTCATTTTGGGGAAGCGGCCCCATCATGCTGCATAGCTAGGCAGAGTAGGTGTGTCTATGCAAACACGGTCTGTTCCGGAAGTCTTTCCCCAGCTCCTCACTAGGTGAGAGAGGGGAGCTCATTCAGACCCTGCTTTCGCTTAGTATTTAAAAACTCCTTAGTGTCCCTATCTCTGCCGGCCTTAGATTTCTCCTCCTGTCTGTTTTTTCACAGCTCAGATGAGGTGACCGAGTGGTTAAGGTGATGGACTGCTACCCCATTATGCTCTGCCTGCATGCGTTCAAATCCCATTCTCATCAGAGGCATTTAGTCTTCACCCTCCTTTATAGACAACCATCTCCCCCTTTGGTACAATAACAGATCAAACAATGTTGCTTGTGTTACCCAAAATTGGGTCAGTTAGTAAGTTTAGAGAGGACTAATAATGCCCCTCCCCCCCAGAGTTTGGCAGAAAGCAGCACATTTATTAGCTTGATAGCTAAGCTCAAAAGAAGGGATGGGGGAGGGTGTCACACTCATACTCACGCTCCCAGGACAGGCCTGGCAGTGGAGATGTCAGGATCCTTTAAGGTAAGTGTCCCACAGCGCAGCGATGGACGGTGCGATGAAGATCAGTCTCCCTGAGGTGCAATAGAATGTAACACAGCGAACCACTGGCCAGATGGGCCGGGTGAAGGGCATTCACTGGAGGTACAAAGGAGAGTGGGAAAGCCACTTCACAGGCATTCAAAGCGGGAAAGGACACAAGCTGGGGGAGTTTAACAGACCTTTTGAGCATACAGGTTATACAGAGCATACAGATCACTGCTGCTCCTACAACATGATAAGTTCTCAAGCAGCATGTTTCTTACTTTGCCCATCTGTCAATTTTGATGATTATTGATGGAAATATTTTGCCATTGGGTTGTGTGTTTACACAGAAATTGACATTTACCAACAAATACACAATTCTTCCAAGCCTGCCTAGTCTGCACTTGATGGGTTTAGAGGGACACATTCACTCTTCCAGGTCCCCATTCCAGGCCTGTGCTCTCCAGGTTGTCAACTTCCCGCACTGCTGGGATCCTTCCCTCATCTCCCCCCAAACCACTGCCCCACCCCCACTTCTGGGGTCCCCTCCCTACACTGTCTAACTCCACTGCTGGCAGGATCCCTTCCTGTTCCTTTCATTTCCTGCCTCCACTCTGGGCAAAAGCTCTACACTCTTCCCACACCAGAAGTTGAACCCAGGCCACCTGGTTGAAAACCAGGAATCCTGACCACTAGCCCATATGGGACTATTGTTGCATCTGACGAAGTGGGTATTCACCCACGACAGCTCATGCTCCAATACGTCTGTTAGTCTAGAAGGTGCCACCGGATTCTTGGCTGCTATTATTACTATAACTCAGGCCTTGGCTACACTGGAGAGTTACAGTGCAGGTGGTGGCTTTACAGCGCTGTAACTTACACCCCGTCCACACTGGCAAGGCACATACAGCGCTGTATCTCCCTGGCTACAGTGCTGCATGTGCTCCACCTCGACGAGAGGAATAAAGAGAACAGAGCTGGTGATGCAGCGCTGGGGTGCCAGTGTAAACAGTGATTAATCTTACTACGCTGTCACTGACCTCCGGAACCTTCCCATAATGCTTTTAAGTAGAGATAACGCTCTTTGTTTTGGTGTGATGCCTCTGTTTGCTTTGCTGTGAGCTCAAGGCTCCCGGAGCTGCTTATCTAAAAACCAAACACAGTTACTGTTTGCAGTGAATGAGCAGAGGCAGGGGGATCCCTTTGGAACACCCACAGCTGGTGTTTGCTTGAGGAGAGAAGCAGCCGGGTGGGCACGGGGGAGGGGGGTCTGTTTTGGATCAGCGGCTTATCTGGTCTGTGAGGAAAAGAACAAAGGCGGCTATTTGCATTTAGTGAATGAGAGAGGGGTGGGGGAGGAGGCTTGAACTTGCCAGGCAGGGAGCTGAAACAGTGTCAGCTCCAAAAATCCACTCGCTCTGTCTCCCCCACGCTCCACCCCACCCTCCTCTTTTGAAAAGCACAGCTTGTTGTCAGCTGCAGCCAGGATCTGCCCCCGGCCCCGCTGGGATCCAGGTGGGGACAGAGACTGGGGCCCGGGGGTTCCCCTTGGTGTGGCTGGCGGGGGCGGGAGGGGAGAAGCCGGAGCTGCAGGCGGGGGAAGGGCGGTGGGACATTGTGACCCGGAGCCCCCGGGGAATGAGAGTTGCTGGGGGGCAGGAAAGTGACTCTGCCCCAGGGAGCCTGGGATAAGCCATGGAGGCGCCTCGGCCCCAGTGGAGCTGCAGGAGGATCCGCCCGCCCGCCCCGCTCGGATGGGGGGGCCGGGGCCCGGCCGTCGTGTGGGGGGGAGGGGCGGACCCCGGGCCCGGCGGGGGGGGGTGGTGTATTAAATCCCTCCCCATAGCAATGTGCTACTCCCGGGCACTGCGCATGCCCAGTAACAGCCGCTGAAGCCGCTACCCTTCCCCCTGCCCGGACCAGCCGTAACGTTCCGCCGGGCGCTGGGGGCGGGGCTGGAGCGGGGCGGGGAAGTAACAGGGAGCGTGGGAGGGGCGGGCGCAGAGCAGGAAATTGATGGGCGGGGGGGGTCAGGCAGCTGGAGGCAGGGTTCGTGGGGGGCTAAAGGGCACAATCCTGGCTGGGGGGAGGAGCAGGACTTGAGCTCAGGGGGAGGCGCTGGCAGAGCCCCCCCTTTGGTGTGAGGGCGGAGGTGTCGAGGGGGGAGGAGAAGCCGGAGTTGCGGGGGGGGAGGTCACTGGGGTGGGGGTGTAGATCTGTCTCTGTGCAGCCAGGACATTCCCGGGGTGGGAGGGAGGTGAGTTAACTGGATCCTGTCCTTGTTTTTCCACTTCCTCCCACACACACATTCTCTCAAGATTTCCCCTTTTCTCTCTCATTATCACACGTGGCTATAAAATCCAGGGAGATTCTCCTCTCCCCCCCGCCAATGATCAGCTCTCCAATTGCCTCTAATTTTCCCTTTTCTCTCCATACTTCTCAAAGGTCAATTTAAAATCACTCCGATGGGGGGTGGATTTTCCCACCCATTTTATCTGCAGCGATTTGTCCTTGTTTGGGTGGGAAATTGTTGCCCTGGGTCATTCCCCAGAACATGGCTCCCACTGGAGTGGGATGGGATGAGGTTCCCATTCTCTGCCAGGGCAGGAAAGGGAAGGGAGGAGCACATCCCCCATGGAGACTGCCCAGACCCCATTTCCCAATTCCCCTGCGGCCCCCTTCCATTGTCCAGGGAGTCTTCCAGCTCCCCCCCCCCCGCCCTTAAATCAGCTCCTCAAAGGGCTCTGAGCTGCTCACGTGAATGGTTGCCCCGTGGCCGGGGGGGACCATCACATTCTGTTTATGTATTGGACAGTCATATAAAATCCAGTCCAACAGTCCCCCTTTTCCACTAGTTATTTAATAGCAACATCAAATCCTCTCCGATCTTGGTGGTTTTCTCTCATGTTATCAAATGTCGTTTGTGACAGGGTTCTCTCTGCGTGTGTCAAAGATTGATATAAAATACCCCAAACATTTGCCCCACTTCTCTCTAGTTGTTTTATTTCTAATTGAATATGATGGGTTGTTTCCCAATGTGCTAAGATGCAGCCGCCTCTGGGGTGGATCCATGGTGGCTATTATTTGCTAGTGACAGCCCATGGATCTTTCTTGCCCTCCAGGCCTTTCATTCTCCTGTTAAAGAAGCACTCCCCAGGCTCCCTCTGCCTGTGTGACTGGCCAGCAGGAGGTGGTGTTAACTTTCTAGCCACTTCTCACACTCTGTGAGGTAACACTTGCAGGGGCAGGGAGGGTGTCTGTGTGGGGAGATTGCAGCTGAAGGGGCATTGTGGTAGCGGGAGGCCTCTGGGTGGCTGGGCAGGGGGTACCCTAGTCAGGTTGGTAGGTTGTGGAGGTTTGGGGTTTTCGGGGGTGGTGGTTCTGATGTGCCCATCCCTGAGGCTATGGGTCCTGGAGGTGGGTATCGCTGGGGGCCTGGTGGCTGCAGTACAGTGGGGGTGGGTGTCTCTTGGGGAGGCGGGACAGAGGGTTAGAGGGAGCCTGATTCTGTGCCAGGGGCTCTGTCTGTGCTTCCCCCGCTGGTTCCTGGTTTTGTTGCCATGCCCAGTGCACAGAGCTGCGGGAGGGGATCCCTGGCACTAGGTGAGGGCATGCCAGGGAGGCAGAGTGATGGGTCGCACTGTAAAGCATCAGGGGGTCACACTGGGCAGAGGAGGGGGTCCCAGGCAAATGTCAGGGTAGATCGTTCTGGAGGGTGGGGAAGTTCCTAGGCAGGCAGTGAGGGACTGAGTTCCCAGTGGGGGGGGGTCCCTTGAGGGGGTCCCTGGCTGCTGGGGGCTCTTGGTGGGGGGGAACTCTTTGGGATTCCCAACCTGGCAATCATGCTGTGGTGGGGGCTCTCTGGCCGGTGGGGCTTTGAGGGGTATCTGGGGTCCCTGGCCAGGGACTCTGGGGGCTGCGTCCCAGGGAATATCTGATGGGATCCTGGCTGGGGGGTGTCTGGGGCCCCTGGCTGGGGGGTCTGGGCTCTGGGTACTACGGGGTGTCTGGGGGCTGCTGCTAACCATGATCCTTCTCTCTGGTCAACTTGCACCAGAGTCCTGGCTCCTAGTCACCAGGTCACCAAGTCCATTCCCCAGTCACGTGCCCTGTCACTGGGATAACTTTCTGTCCACTTAGCAAACACTGTTAGTGTGAATTCACAGAATTTACTTTTCTCCTCTTTTGAAAACTGCAGGAACTTTCGGTTCCGTTTGGAAAATTTTTGCCCCCAGTCCTTGTCCTAGATCTGCGGGGGTGAGGGAGGTGGGAAGGGAGTCAGCACTGCCACACGATGGTCTTTTCCACAGCGTTCTGAACTCATTCTTTCTGAAATCCGGTGTCATTGAGACCGTTGTTAATCCAGAGTCACTGTATGGAAAGACAAGGAGTGATTCCAGATGGACAGTGGGTCAAATGAGATCAGCCATTCTCCCTGTGAGGAGGGGCTCCCATTAGCTGCTCTCCCCAGAGAGCTAAAGGAGGGAAGCTGCTCATACACTCCATCCCTCTCTGCTCAGGATATTGGGGTTCAGCTTCCTGGGTCAGATGCTGCAGCCTCCATTGTGATCTGGGAGGCCAGGCTTGGCAGCTGCTGCTCCCCCAGTGGGGCTCTGTGCTGGGAAGTGACCTTAATTAAAGCTTCTTCTCTGCCCGGCCCAGGGGATGACTTTCTGCAGCTGGTCCTAGCCCCCTAGGGCAGTCCTGGGCCCTGTTACTACTAAATTCTGAGCCAGAGTCTCCAGGTAACTGAAAGACCTCAGGGAATGTCCTAGGGTCTGGCAAGAAAGTGACTCTGCACAAACACCACCACCTCATTTCTCCTCCCATTAGCGGTTGCCAGGAGGAAACCCAGCCATGGGAGAGCAAAGCCCCCAGGAATGGGACTGTCCCAGCCAGAGGGGCAGGGAGAGAGGACAGGGGAAGGAGAGACTGAAAGGGGCAGTGGGAGAAATGAAGGTGGGGGAGAGATTTCCAGCTCTCTAGTCCACCCAGACACATGTATTGCTGCATCCTGGGGCAGAACCACTTTCCAGTGAACAAAACAAGGATCAGACAGAGCAAAAGCCAGTTCCTGACTCCATATTCAACCTGCTGGGGTGTGGCTGCCGTGGGGTCAGTGTCTGAGGGAATCCCCCACAGTGACTCCTTTGGTTCTGCTCTTTTCTAGCCTTGTGTTCAGAGAAGGGGTGAGGGGAGAGAGAAGGGAGGTTAAAAATGTGTCTGTGGACTTATCCTGGCAGGAGGGGCCAGGTCTAAATTGTAATAAACAGATTGAGCATTTTCCATCATGACAGAATCTAGGGTGTCTGTCTGCAGGGAAAGGGCCTGGGAGAATTGTGATGTGAAATTAATTAAAACCGGTTCTGAAACGCCCACAACTGCCCTTCTCCACCAGACAGGCTGCAGAATGTTTTGCTCCAGCTCATCCCAGCCTGGCGTGGGACAGGGAAGAGAAATGGCTGCAGTGGAGTCAGTCCAGGTAGAGATTATCGGGGGGTTGCTGGTGGGTTCCTGCTGGAGGAAAGGGAGAGCAAATACACCAGAGATGGGAAGGTTTGCAGAGTCTGGTTTGGAGGTTGGAGCGGGGCAGGAAATTCACGGCGTGGGGAAAGGAGGAGGCCAGGGTGTGGCAGACCTGCTGGGAGTTATTTACTAAGTGGCCTAGATTCTAGGAACAGACCCAGGAGGTTTGGAGGTGGAAATGCCCTAATTTGTGAAGAGAGAAAATAACCCACCTACATGGAGTTAGTCAAACTGACCAGACTCCTAGTGCTGGAGCCTGACCTCATTAACCATCAGCTGCTGTGAGATATAAAGGGGACACCCATGAGTCAGGCTTATTGGAGCTGCCTCTCCCTTCATATCCAACTCCTCACAATGAGGAGGGTGTTGGGCATCCTACCAGCGAGCTCTCCCTGGACCCTGCTAGGGGCTCCATCTCCTGTATCAGTCAGTGGCTAGTAGGGGGGTGATGGATATGCTGGGAGAGATAAGGGGCTCTCTCTTCATCCCCTCACCCTGGCATTTGCTGGATACTCTGAGCCAGGTCGAGGTGGGACTCTCCTGACTATGATCCACCCAGAGCTTCCATTTGATTCACTCTTCTCTGCCACAAATAGTGGGGCTGTGAGTGGGGCAGCAAGTCCTTAGTGTTGGACTCTTACTCTTTCAGGGGCTGGTGACCTTCAAGGAGATGGCTATGTATTTCACCAGGGAAGAGTGGGCTCTGCTGGACCCCACTCAGAGAGCTCTCTACTGGGATGTCATGCAGGAGAACTATGAGACTGTGACCTCGCTGGGTAAGGGTTCCTGTCCCTTCTGTTCTTGGAAGGGGAAATGAAGAGTGAAGGTTCACGCCACCCCCACAATGCCATCTGTACCCTGTCCTGTTTCAGCATCACCCCAATAGGCCAGTGACACACATAATACCAGAGACCCTCCTCTGCTGCAGAACACTTTGGGAACAGAGCACAGGAGCCGTATTGCACAGTGTCAAATATCTGCTGTTTGCTCAAGTGAAACTGGGGGTTAGGTCTGGCATAACTGTCCCATAATAATGTTTGTTGCCGTTTTCTGAACCTTTTCCAATTCCAATATTTCTATTTTTGAGATGGGGTGACATGTGCATGCAGTATTCAAGATGTGGGTGTATCATGGATTTATTTGCTGTTTTTACAAATATGATCTATGAGATATTCTGTCGTATCTATCACTTTCTTAATTATTTCCTACATTGTTCACTTTTTTTCACTGCTGCTGCACATTGAGTGGATGTTTTCAGAGAACTATCCACAGTGACTCCAAGATCACTCTCTTGAGTGGAAACAACTAATTTAGACCCCATCATTTTGTACGTATAGTTGGGATTGTGTTTTCCAATGGGCTGCACTATGTGCTCTCCTGTCATCTAGTACTGCTAAGATCCTGGATTCAGTAATATCCCTGCCCTTCCTGTTCCCTTTCTCCACCGAACCCTGCCAGCCCATGCTTCCTGTTCCCAGCTTCCCCAGGATTCTCGCACTGTCTCTGAACCTCTCTGTCAGCAAGAAGCAGTGCCAGGGACACTTGCCCTCTGTCTGGAGTCTTCGATTTCTGGGACATGGATTTACTTTCTCTGTGTTGTAAGAGGCTCTGTCATAATGAGTGTCTGTGATGTTACCCAGAGTACAATCTGGATTGTTAAATAGCTGTACCTCAGTCCTCCAGCATGGGGTGCCTTTTCCACTGTTTTCCCTCGAGAACAGCCCCTCTTGGCCAATTAACACACAGTCTCCAGCATGTAACTCACTCCCAGCTACACAGTATTGAGTGCTGCTAGACAGCCACTCATGAATTACACCTCAGGAGAAAACCAGCAAATTCTCAAGTGCCCAACTTTCCCCCAGAAATGTGCATCTTGCACTGTCCAGCACGCTACTGAACGACCCAAGCTCATATGAAGTCTGTCATTTCATCAGCGGAAAATGACATGCACCAGCTTGTTATCCCAAACAGAGTTTCCAACACACTTCAATCCACACATACTGGTTAGATGAACAATAAACCAAGATTGTTAACTACCAAAAACTAAAACTAGGCCCAGTCCATGAAAGGGGCACTCCCAGGAGAGACTGTACAAAGGCTGGAACATGAAACACCTTTGTAAACCTGAGACAGCTGCCTTGGGGACAATGACAGGGAGAATCCCCCAAAGTGACTCCTTTGTTTCTGCTCTTCTCTGGCCTCCGATTGTTCCTTCCAACGTGGAGTACTTTGCACTTGTCTCTACTGAATTTGATCCTATCTACTTCAGATCATTTCTGCCGTTTGTCCAGATCATTTTGAATTTTAATCCAATCCTCCAAAGCACTTACAACCCCTCCCAGCTTGGTGTTGTCCGCAAACTTGATACGTGTAAGAGAGAGACTGTTACTGGGAGGGTTTCCCCATGTGTCAGAGGGTTACACCCTGGTGGGAGGGGGCTAGGCCTGTACTGGAATAAGGTCACTCTGTGCTTCACAGTGTGCTAGAACCTAGAATGTGCATTAGCACGGGAAAAGCTGGGGGGAATCGGCTTGTGGAATGGACAAAAGCCTAGTCTGAATTCTCACACCTTGCCCTTTTCACCCCGGCAGGCCAGAGAATAACATCCATGTTTCGCTGCAGATCATCTCGTCCTCCCAGGGGCAAGGAAATGGCTGCAATGGAGCTGGCTCAGGTAAGAGATTATCAGGGTGGCGGGCTCTGCTTGGAGGTTGAGGAGCAGTAAATGCATAAGAGGGTGGGAATTGCTAGAGGTGGTGGGAAGCAGGAAATATCTCGGGTGGAGAAAGGGAGGGGACAGCATGTGACAAACCTGCTGAGACTTGTGTAGTGTAGGGCGTGATGGGTTGTCACCCCCAGGAGGCAGTTTGTGGAGCTTCTGGGAACTGCTGTGTCCTCTAACCCTCACGCTGGGCTGGCCCTTCTCACACTGCTTTGCTGGAGATTTCGCCAGCCTCTCCAGGGCCTGTTATCACCCAACACAACAGCAGGTGGCGCCATGCAGCCAACTAAGCTACCTGAGTGCGTTACCTAAGCCACTCAAGGACAGATAGAAGACAAGAGCCAATTTCCCACTCCCCAACCTTGCACACTTGCTGTAGTATAAATCCAGAATGATACCATCTTATAGTGCACAGGGATCTCTATAATGCAAGCTCATTAATGTAGTTCCCCTTCCCCTCGATATGGGACAGATGTGCACAACAAGCTGAGATTTTCCCCAGACACTTCACTCAAAATACGCTGGTTAAGATAAAGCATCAAACAAGTTTATTAACTGCAGAAAGATAGATTAAGTGATTATAAGTGATAACAAACAGATCAAAGTAGATTATTTAGCAAATAACCAAAACTCAGACTAAGCCTAACATACTAGATGGATAGAATTTGAATTAGCAATATCTCACCCTGACTGATGGTACAAGCAGTCCCCCAAGTTTCCATACACAAGCTAGAAATCTCTTGATCCTGGGAGCAGCACTTCCCCCACATCCGTTTTTGTTTCTCAGGTGTTTCCAGAAGTTCTCTTGTGTGGAGAATGAGGCCAAGAGATGATGTCACACCCCACCTTATGTAGCTTTTCCATATGGTGGGAACCTTTTGTTCCAAACTCAGTTCCTAGTCCAGTTTGTGGAAAAATACAGGTACTAAAATGGAGTTTAGTGTCATGTGGTCTGGTCACAGGCCCTGCTGAGTCATAGTAGCCATGACTCATAGGCTGGCTGAAACATTCACAGGAAGGCTAAGCTCTTCCACAGTCCAT
Source organism: Gopherus flavomarginatus (assembly GCF_025201925.1). Classification (NCBI taxonomy): domain Eukaryota; kingdom Metazoa; phylum Chordata; order Testudines; family Testudinidae; genus Gopherus; species Gopherus flavomarginatus. The sequence continues at coordinate 223,097 of NW_026115091.1, forward strand.
TGTCTTTGTTGAGCCATCAGCACTGTCTGGCTTCTTCATTGTTGTACCTGAAAGGCTCATTGTGGGTGTTACCCAGAGTAAGCACATTTGAAATACAGATACAGAGTCAATATCCATAACTTCAGATACGAACATGATATGTGCACACAAATAGGATAATCCTATTCAGCAAATCAGAACTTTTCCAGTGACACCACACATGATGCATCTTCTACAAAATAGATCATAATTATGTCCTAATCATATTATAATCATACCACTATGATGAATATGGGGGTGTAGTGTCAGATAGGTCCTAATTTCAAGGCACAGGAGTTGGGAATGGAACTTCCCCTCTTTGTGGAACAGGAAATAACCCTCCAGCCAGGGCTGGGACAACTTCCTAGACTCTCAGCGATGGAGCCTGAATCTACTGACATTTCATTAATTACCACCAACCCCAATCTTTGTGGCAACTGTAAACTTTATCAGTGATGATTTTGTACTCTCTTCTAAGTCATGGATAAGAATGTTAAATAGCACAGGGCCAAGAACCAGTCCCTGCAGGAACCTGCTAGAAAGAAATCCACTCGATCATGGTTCCCCATTTACTATCAGAGTTTTTAATCTATTTATTGTATGCCGTGTTTATGTTGTATCATTCTAGTTTTTTTTAGTAAAAATATTGTGCTAATCAAGTCATGTCCCTTACGGAAGTTTAGGTATATTACATCAATACTATTAGCTGCAACCAAACTTTTGATCTCATCCAATAAGGATATCCCGTTAGTTTGATAGGCTCTATTTTCTCTAAACCTTTGTTAATGGACACTACAATTCTGACCTTCTAACTTCTATTCTTTATGATTGACTTCCCCTTTCTTCCATATATTTTATTTGGAGAGTGCTTGGATTCCTACCAGGGAGCCACTATCAGGGTCCAGAGACAGCCCCATCTCCTATATTAAGCTCTGGCAAGTAGTTATGTGATAAATGTGAAGACCCTACTTCTGTCTGTCAGATGGGAGACACAAAGGTTCTCTCTTTCTACCCTCTGATGCCTCCTGGCTGCTGTAAGCAAGGTGGGGTGGGACTCTGTTAACATGTGCCTCCCGGAGCTTCCATTTCCCTGGTGCTGCTGTTCCGTGAATAGTGGGGTTGTGAGTGGGTCAGCAGGTACTGAGTATTGGACTCCTGCTCTTTCAGGGGCCGGTGACCTTCGAGGAGGTGGCTGTGTATTTCTCCAGGGAAGAGGGGACTCTGCTGGACCCCACTCAGAGAGCCCTCTACAGAGATGTCATGCAGGGGAGCTATGACACGATGGTCTTGCTGGGTAAGGATTCCTGTCCCTTCTGTTCTTGGAAGGGGAAATGAAGAGTGAAGGTTCATGCCACCCCCACAATGCCATCTGTACCCTGTCCTGTTTCAGCATCACCCCAATAGGCCAGTAACATACATACTACCAGAGACCCTCCTCTGCTGCAGAACACTTTGGGAACAGAGCACAGGAGCAGCATCACACAATGTCAAATATCTCCTCTTTACTCAAGTAAAACTGGGGTTAGGTCCAGCATAATGAACAGAAGCTTCCTACTCCCAGCCTTCTCTCAAACCCTGAGCCTTCTCTACCCAAACCAGAATGTGCTTGGGGTGTAACAAGCAGGCGGCTGGAGTCAGAGCTGCCAGTCCAGGGTTACTTATCATACAGACACTCAGTGCGTCCTTGAACGCTGGCTGGGAGTATCCAGACAGGGGAGCTCCAGCAGCAGAACACTGAATCTCACCCAGGATTACAGATGACACAACTCCTCGCCGATCTGGATTGCACCCCAGCATGTGAAAATGGCCTAGGTTGGTAGTGACATTTCTTGAGACATGGAGAGTCTTGCTCCCATATCACCAGGTGTAATAAAAATAACAGGAAAGGCCAAATATGGAAAACTGATTGTTCAGCTTGGTTTTGACCTGCATCATATTTTGCAATATATTCCAAATAAGGAAATTAACGTGCAACGTATGTGTCATTGTTTGTGGTTTTAAACTGTAAAAGGCTTGTGTGATTTTTAGCTCAGGAACAGTATTCCAATAGCTGTCGCCCCCTGCGTGCTTGTAACCAAGAAAAGAGCCTCAGGCTGAGCTGATTCAAATATTAATCCTGTGGTCGTGTTCCACAACAGCCTCAATAGGTCCCTGTGATGGAATGTAAGGCTACATCTAGACTACCCACCGTATCGACGGGTTAAAATCGATTGCTCGGGGATCGATATATGGCGTCTCATCTAGACGCCATATATCGATCCCCGAGCGCGCTTATATCGATTCCGGAACAACACCAACCCCAACGGAGTTGCTGATTTGACAGGGGGATCTGCGGACATCGATCCCGCGTGGTGAGGATGGGTGAGTAATCCGATCTTAGATATTCGACTTTAGTTACATTATTCACGTAGCTGAATTTGCGTATCTAAGATCGATTTTCCCCCCGTAGTGTAGACCAGCCCTTAATGTCTTCACACCTTCCCTCTGCAGGAGAATGGCTGTTTGACCAGCTGTTTGCCTTGCTGTCTCTGAGGAACTGGTCTGTGGGTGTTCCCCAGAACTGTAACTTTTTCAGTAATATCATACTGTTAAATCTCACAATTTTACATACAGTGTTACTACACATTTTAACAGGAGGATAATATTCAGTAGGTTATGTGTTTTCTAATGATACCTCACAAGCCATACTGGGTACAAAATTGATCATAATTTTCTAGAAGAGTGAACACAGGGGTACAGATTGACACAGTGTCTGTGTGTGTGTTCCCAGCAGATATGTGGGTATTTCAATCCCTCATAAGCACAATGTTTGGCATCTTCAAGGACCTGGGGAACTGGTCCTGGGAATTCACTAGTTTAGCAAGTGTGAGACTGCATGAAATTGTGAGACACTTTGGTATTAATAATAAAATAATATAATCTGATAAAATTGCAATGAATCATGCTAGGTATGCCATGTAAAGTGTCAGTGAAAATGTTATGATATGCCAAGTATGATGATTTTGTTTCTATGTTTCTATCACCTTTGTATTGTGAGTTACAGATATGTAAGGTATATCCGTATTTCCAGACTTGTGCAGTTTTTCTGGGTGACACCCCCAGACATATTGGCATCAACATTGCCTAGCATGTTTGATGGCCCATTGAGGGTCATCAGCTGTACAATGAACCTATGGACCAAGGGGATACACCTATTGAGTCAGCAAGACATGCCGGGGTTTGTCTGTGTAATGAAACCTCCAAAGCTTTTCCATGCCATGTGCTGTGAAGCTTGTGTTTGGGACACAGGAAGTACAAGCCACATGGCAAAAGGAATATAAAGCGCAGCTGCATCATCTCCATCTTGTCTTCAATCCTCCTTCCTACCTCTGGAGCAACTTCTCTACAAACTGAACCCTGGAACAAAGGACTGAATGACCCATCCAAGCTGTGGATGCGTTCCAGACAGACTTTCAAGCCAGCAACTCACCAATACTGCTAAGAACCTGATATATCCATTTTGGAATGTATCTGACTGCTTTTCCATTTAAATTCTTTCTGTCTTTCTTTCTTTTAAACCTTTAGTTTAGATGCTAAAGAATTGTCTGGAAGGATGGAATTTAACTTCATTCTTTCATTTGTTCTTTCTTCTAAACATTTAGTTTAATTGCTAAAGGATTGGCTGGCAGCATGGTATTTTGGATGAGATCCAAACCTGGGTAATGTGGCTAACCTTCTACCCACCCACTTCCTGGATCCAATTAGGATCACTCTCCTGCTGCCCTCTGGCCATGCTGTATCACAGTGAGCAGAGTTTTTAAATAACCTCTCACTGTACGGGACCTAGTTGCTGATTAGGAGTCAGAGAACTGTCATGCAATAAAGGGGGCCGTGTGATTTCTTTTTTCAGAGTCTCGTTAACCAGTGTGTGGGATCACAAGCACAGTTTGTGACTGGTCAGTGAGTTTAACTTCAGTGTTAACCACCAGTATGGGGAGCATCTGCTCTCCCTTTTTCAGCCTGCTCTGACCTTGGCATTTTCAGTGAGGACTGCCCCAGGCACACTAGGTCACACTAAGCACTGAAGATAAATTAACAGAATGTTTTTGATGATCAAGTTGTATGAAATCAACTGAACTCCTTTGTTTTCTTTCATCTGAGCGGAGTTTCTGGTTTTCCAACGTGATATGATCTCCCAGCTGGAACAAGGGGAAGAGCCATGGGTCCCAGAGCTCCAGGGTTCAGGGGAAAGAGAGATCCTGAGATCTCCCCGCACAGATGAGGAAACATTAAACCAACTCAGAATCTGTAAGTGCCTGAAGGAAACATCTAGGATGCCCTACAAAGCTCTTGGGAAGTCTCTCAGTTCATTATTGTCCATAGCAGGGGTCGCATCCGCAGGGTAAATATAGCTCAAGGCTTCCTATAGATGCTAGCAGACACCGGGCAGTAGCTTTCTCCCTTCCCCCTGTGAAGTTGGATGGGATGTGAAGGCTGAATTGATCCCCTCCTCTCTCCTCTTGGGGGAGCTGAGTTCCTGATTTTTATTTGTCCTCTCTCCAGCACTTGTTTTGGTTTGGCCTTCCCCTTTCCATCCCTGTTTGAGGTTTCTGTCTCTATCACAGCAGGTGATGCAATGACGTGTGAGGTTCAGCACAGACCAGAAAAAGAGCAGGGAAACCAGCCAGGGGAGAAAATGGATAAATTTATTTCCTGTCAGGGAACTCAGAAGGGCCTTAAGGAAACCAGAATACAGCAGGAAATCTGCAGGGAAAAGCAAAAAAAATACATGTGCTGAGTGTGGGAAAAACTTCACTTACAGATCAGGCCTTTCTCAACATCAGAGAATCCACACAGGGGAGAGGCCCTGTGAATGCAATGAGTGCGGGAAAACTTTCAGTCACAGCTCGCACCTTATTGGGCATCAGAGAATCCACACAGGGAAGAGCTCCTATCATAGAATCCTAGATTATAAGGGTTGGAAATGACCTCAAGCGATCATCTAGTCCAACCCCCTGCTCAAAGCAGGACCAATTCCCAAATGGTTCCCTCAAGGATTGAACTTACAACCCTGGGTTTAGTAGGCCAATGCTCAAACCACTGAGCTATCCTCTCCCTCCTGAATGCAGTGAGTGTGGGAAAACTTTCAGTCGCAGCTCACACCTTATTCGGCATCAGAGAATCCACACACAGGAGGGGTCCTATTAATGCAGTGAGTGTGGGAAAACCTTCAATCGCAGCTCTCACCTTATTCAGCATCAGAGAATCCACACGAGCAAGAAGCCCCACGAATGCCGTCAGCAGGCCTGCACAACTCGTAAAGTGGTGATGTAGAGAAATCTCTGTATTAACTATCTCTATAAATCTTTATAACGTTGCATTGTGTTATTTTGTATTAAGTATCTTTATCTTTATGACATTGCATCCGGCATGATGTTATTTTGTAATTCATATGACTTGGCATTGTGCCTCTCTATTTTCATACAACTTTGTATTAGATCCCTATATAGAAAATTGGTAGAAAACTTTGTATCAAATGTTGTAGCCCCTAAGGATAGTATAGTTAAAGTAAAAGAAAACATGTGCCTTTTTGCTAGAAGTAGAATAAGATCTTCCCCCGCACTCTGTAATCAATTGCTCTATTGACTGAATGAGGTGTGAATGAGTGAGGCTTGGAAGACACCCACCTCCAGACAGCTACAACAGTTGAAGAGGGAATGGGAGCCAGAGCAAAGGACAATACAACTTGTCAAGTGGGCCCAATAAAGAAGAGCAGACATATTGATGGCCTCAGGGATTAGAAGCAAGCACCTTCTTTAGAAAACACCCTCTTTGAGCAGCATTGGGACAACACCCAGAGAAAAGCAGCACAAAGACCAACGGACGCAGACCCAGATTTTGAATCTGGTCTAGATTTGCATAAGAGGGAAGCTGCTATAAATGCGAGGTGTCTTGCAGAAGGACCCCGGATCTCGTCTTGTCACCATCTGACCATCGATTTGGATCGGTAGAAGCCCGGCTCCACCCCTCCCCCATCTAACTCACCTGGCCAGTGCAGTTAAGGGGAGCAACTAGTTGGTAACAACAGCAAGACGGAGTGTGTTTATGTCTGTGTGTGTGCGTGAATGCATGACTGTGATATATATCTCATGTGCATATCATAGAGTATTAATTGATACCTGTATTACTAATAAATGTGGCATTTTGCCTTAATCCCCCTGAAAAGTTCCTGTACAGTACTTTGAGTAAAACAGCGAGGGCCACAATACTCCAAAGAAAACAGCTGAGGACCGAAACCCCCAGCCCTGCGGAAACACCCGCCACTCAGGAACTCCCAGCCTGGCGGAAACACCCCGCCCAGCCCTGCAGAAACAAACCCTCCTTCCCCAGCGCCGCCCCACCAAAACAGCTGTGGGTCAAAAAGGAAGGTTGGTGGTGGGGAGGTGTTACTTGATGTTAAATCAACGAGGGACTCCCAGCCAAAGAGGTGGCTGGGAGCCCTCAGGGTCAAATTAAAGGGCCTGGGGCTCTGACGACTGGGGGAACCCGGAGCTTTTCAGGGCTGGGGCAGGGATTTAAAGGTCCAGAGCTCCTGCTGCTGAGGGGAGCCTGAGCCCTTGAAATCCCAGCCTCACTCCATCCCCTGGAGCTGCCGCCAGGATTCAAAGGGCTCTGTGCTGCCTGCAGCCACAGGGATCCCTGAGCCCTTTAAATCTCAGCTGCTGCCGGGATTCAAAGGGCTCTGGGCTGCCCGTGGCGGTGGGGAGCCCTGAGACCTTTAAATCTCAGCTGCCGCCGGGAATCTCTGCGAGCAGCCCAGAGCCCTTTGAATCCCGGCCGTGGCTGACAGGCCGGCTTTAGGAACTGCGGGGCCCAATTTGAACATTTTTGGCGGGGCCCCGCAGGGATGATTGGGGAAAAAAAATCCTTTCAGTTCTTAACAACCGGTTCCCTATAAAAAGTTCTGCCACAGTATGTATTTTTTGTACCAGCAGGATTACCATACGTCCGTATTTTCCTCCCAGATGGCGATTGCATGTCCGGGAAAGTACAGATGTATGTTAACCCTACCTAAAAGTTCTTTTTTAAAAAGATGGGTCTGAACTAGAAATGAGCTCTGCCACTCCCTTAGGGTGTGCTAGGGTGCACATGTGTGGGTCCCAGCTGCTCCCTGCCCATCTCATTGAAGCAGGTGTGCAGGGTTATTTCCCTCAGAACTGCAGGGCACCAGTGAACATGGGGCTGGCTGGAGGTGGGGGAGGGGGAGGATGCGAAAGGTAGGGTCTGGCTTCAGGCTGGGCAAGGGGTGTGGGGCAGGCTGGAGACAAGAGGTGTGGGGTGGGCTGGCTGGCTTCAGGCAGGTCCACAGGGAGGGTGCGGCATGGGTTGGCAGGGCTGGAGACAAAGGAGTGCGGGACTGGCTGGCTTCAGGCAGCGGGGTGCGGCAAGGGTTGGCTGGAGACGGGTTGGTGCAGGGCTGAAGGCAAGGCAGCGGGTACGGGGGTGGCTGGAGACAGGGCAGGGGGTGCAGGACTGGTGCGGGCAGAGCAGGCAGTGTGGCAGGGGTTGGCTGGAGACAGGGAAGGGGGTGCAGGGCTGGCTGGAGACAGGGGTTGGTGCAGGGCTGAAGGCAAGGCAGGGGGTGTGGGGCTGGCTGGAGATGGGCAGGCTGCAGGCAGGAACTGGTGCAAGCAGGGCAGGAGGTGCGGGGCTGGTGCGGGCAGGGGGTGCAGCAGGGGCTGGCTGGGGACGGGCTGGCTGCAGGCAGGGCAGGGGGTGCAGGTACAGGGGGTACAGCCCTTCCTCTATGGTGAGTGCCTCCTTCTCCTCCTCCTCCTCCTCCCCGCTCTCCCACTAGAGTAGCAGCAGCAGCCTGGGGCTTGGAGGCTATTTCAAGGGCCCGGGACGCCCCTGCTTCCACTGCCCCAGCTCTGTAAATAGCCGCGGGAACCCTGGGGAAGCGGCGGGGCTCCAGTGGCTATTTAAAGGGCCGGGGAGGTAGAAGCAATGGGAGTCCTGGACTTTTTAAATAGCCCCCAGAGCCCCGCAGCCATACCCCAGGGCTCCAGCAGCAGGGCTCTAGTGGCAATTTAAAGGGCCTGGGCTTCCAGCCCCTGCGGGAGCCCCAGGCCTTTTAAATTGCCCCCTGGGGAAACTGGGCCACCCTGGTACAGCGCACTGGCTTTTGCTGGTACTGGGGCTTGGGTGCGGGGTCCTCTTAGGAGCGAGGCCGATTCAAGGGAATTGGTTAAATTGGCCTAAAGCCGGCCCTGGTGGCTGGGATTTAAAGAGCTCTGAGCTCCCCGCCCGCCTGCCCAGAGCCCTATAAATCCTGGCCGCGGCTGAGATTTAAAGAGCTCTGGGCTCCCTGCGGCTGCGGGCAGCTCAGAACCTTTTGAATCCCGGCCACGGCTGAACTTTAAAGGGGTTTGGATTCCCCGCGGCTACAGGCAGCCCAGAGCCCTTTGATTCCCGGCTGCGGGACGCACAGTGAGACTTCACGGGCCGCACGTTGCCCGTGGGCCATATGTTGTGCAGGCCTGGCATGGAGGGGCAAAATAGGTAAGAAATTTCCGTGGCCTGTCACTAGCAAATAGTAGCCACCATGGATCCTGCCAGAGGGGGATACATCTTAGCACTGTGGGAAGCAACCCTTCACAGAGACCATTTGTCTTGTGGTTTGGGATACTTCTCAAGACATGCTGCACTCAGAGTGACCCCCTCATCCTGTGCCAGCTGGAGAAAAGAAAAGGGGCCAGCCAACTCTTCCACTACCAGCTGCGAACCACTGATCCCCAAACAGGGGGAGGCCTCTGGCTTTGACGTGTATTAAATATCAGGCTGGTCTCTTTCTTTGGCAAATATCTAACAGAGCTAAAAGAGGGAACAAATGATCCTCAAAGGAGAGGGGAAAGACAATCACTGGGAAATTTAATCCCCTGCAACATCCAGAATGGAGAGCGACTCAGGGCAACAGGTTCCCCCAAAGGAAGAAGTTTTTGGGATTTAGAAACATAAGGAACAGCACAAAACTTGAGAGGATTGTTAATTGACATTTGATAATGACACAGAGGGAAAACCTGAGCTTTCAGATCAGTGTTCAGAAATGAAAGACAAAGGGTGGAAATCAGAGATTTTGGATCCATTTTGCAAATTATAGAGAGGAAAGTGGAAAATCAGAGGGATTTTATATCAGTTGTTGATAGGAGGTAAAATCTGAGTGTTTCACATGAATACTTGATAAATGAATAAAGAGGAAATGGGCAACATTAGCAAACATTTTGTGTTCAATAATCTGAGAAAAGGTGTAAATCTGAGATTTTCTTATTATTTTATAATTAGAGACAGAAAAATCTCAGGGCATATTCAATTAGAAATAGACAACTAGAGAGAAGTGGGGCAAATGTTTAGGTTATTTTATTTGAATCTTTGAGATTTGCAAAGAAATTGTGTCACAAACTGCATATTTGATAACATGAGAGGAAAACACCAAGATCTGAGGGGAGAGAGTCACTTTCCTGTCAGGGCCCAGTGCTCCCTCCCCCTCCCCCTCCGGGGTCTCTCACTCACTGGGGGCTCCAGGCGGGGCTGGTGCGGTCAGAGCCTGGGGCTCCCTAGGGGGCAGGTCCCAGCTGGAGAAAGCCCCCCCCCCCCCGGCCAGGATACGAATGTGCTACTGGTAGCAGCCTGGGGCTGGACCCTCTCTATGGGGGACACTTGCTCCCCCCTCCCATTCCTGGCCCTTCCCACGCCCTGTTGCCAGCAGAGAGTGGCCCCCCCAGCCCAGCCCAGAGGTGTCCCTGTCTCAGGCCCCCCCCCAGCCTCTGCCCAGTTCAGAAATCACTCAGGGGAACCATTTCCCACCTACACAAGGACAAATCACTGCAGGTGAAAATGGGGGGAAACACCCCAAACCTGAGATCTGAACTGGCCATTGGCAAAGGGGAGAGAAAATGGGGAACAATGGGGGGAGGGGAACAGGGAACTTCTCAGGGGTTTGAGGGAAGGAGGTGTCAGCCTGGATGTTGCTTGTTGCTCTCTAGGGAGAAAGGGGGCAGGACAGGAGAGGAGGGGGGTCTCCACGGAGGGGGCAGTGGTAATTCCGAGGGGATCTCAGCCCTCCCTTTTTCTCCCCGCTCCTCAGGGGTCACCTGCTCTTCTCCCCTCGCCCCCCGGCCATGTCCTGGCTGCACAGACATTTTCCATCCATCCTTTTCCCAGGTCTCCCCCCTCCGCAGCCCCCGCCAGACCCCACGCAGGGGCTGGTAGGTGTAATGCATGTTCAGTAGGGATTTCTCCCCTACTAATGCTGGGGTGTCCTTCTCCTATAGGTTAGTCTACTAATGATCTCCTCTTGGTGACATGTGTGTCAGTTCATTGCCATGGCACTCGTGTGCTTAGACATCTGAGGATGCTCTATAGAAAAGCTCCTTGAGTGAGGTGATACACAGGGAGTAGCTCAAAGCTCCAAAGTGCCTGGCCAGGGGCAGGACATTGGCACAGCAAGGGCGGGGTGTGGCAGTGACATCACAAAGGCCTTTTGCAGGACCTCACACTATTGGTCAAAGACTATTGGTGAGCAGGTGGTGACCTCACAGAGAGATCCTGACATCAGTCAGGGGCCAGGGGCTAGGGAAACCTCAGAGACCCCTGTGGCTTTGCTTCAGCAAGTCTCCTTCTCCAGGTCTCTGTCTGAGGACTGAGAGAGTATTCGGGTTCACGAACGTGAGCGCCAGGAGAAACCTCTTTCCAGTTTTCTCCTTCCCTTGTAGTGATTTTACTAGAAAACAGCCGTCCCTCTTTAGAAGGTAAGAGCCTCCTGGAGGTGTGAAACCTGTTCAGTCTGATCCATCTGGTGAGAGTTGAATTCTAGGCATGGAAAACATGAGCTTAAGGAGGCAGAATTTTATTCCGCACCTGGGATTTTGTCCCTTAGAATCATGGGGACATTAGGGTTTGTCCTTTGTGTTTCACCTTTTCCTCCATCCACCTGTCCCTCCCTCCTTTCTCTTCATCTCTTCTTTTGTCCTTTTTCCTGTTCCCCTCCCAACACCAGGACGAGTGTGTGCATGTGTGTTGCGGGGGAGTGCTCTGCAGCACTCACTGTGGGAGTTCCACCCAAAAATGTGAGGCTGAAATAGTGCTCAGGCAATCAGGGCTGGATTAACCTTTTGTTGGCCCTGGCACCAAACATATTTGTGGGCCCCAGTGTAGTCACTGTGGGCTCCGAGTGTGGGCCTGGTGGGGCAGTGCCATTGGTGCCTTCGTATACCCGGTACTGAACCTCAGAGACATTTTTCATTTTGATCACACACCTCTCCATGACTATATGCATTGCCATACACAGCTCCCTCAGCCCGCGGGTTTTCTTATTGAGCTGTACACCCATGTGGGTTTACCAGTGTCCACAGTGAGCAGAACTTTCATAGTGACCAAGGAAACTCCCCACAGACTTATCTCTTTCCTCATTCAGACCTTCTCTAGCCATGTCTCCAGTACCCCCCCATGTCACCAGTCGCTGCATGTGGTCCTAGTCTCAGCTCAAAGTCCTAAAGCCAGCAGACACCTGACCAGTTCTAACAGATCCCTCCCTCAGCCCCCATCCTGCCATGTGAGCAAGCCACCTGCAAACACCATTTCCCCAAAGTGAGGACTTAGCCCTTGGGAATCTGAAGACACCAGCGTCTCTCCCTCTGCTCCTATCTACATGCTAGTCTGCTACCTGGTCACCACCACCTCTCCCCATACTTGTTTCCTTTCTACTTTGGACATGCTCCCAACCAGCTGGAAGCTCCCTCTGCAAGCCTGACCTGCTCCCGCCTTCCCTGCTCCCCCGACATTCCTTTCCTACTGGTGACCTCTGTTCCTTGAGGTTAACTCCAGTGTCTTTAGGTGCTCTAGCTTAATGGCCCCCGGAGTCATAGAGCCACTTGTAGTTTCTCTAGCTACAGCCATGGGGCAACTGCCAGAGGCCAGCCTTAGACAGCTGCAGCTACTAGCCGCAGGAGCGGAGGCAATGCCAAGGCTGAGCATGCTTGAACCTTGCAAGGGCAGCACTAGGGACTCTAAATCCTCAGCACTGGCCCTAGGCAGCTGCAGACTCTGGAGTTAGGCACTTTCCTCCTCTAGGTTCCTGCATGGTTACAGAACTGCAGTAAAGTGGAACAATTATCAGCTTCTGTGATTGGAAGATGTCTGGATCCATCTAATAAGACCGTCCTACATAAATGAGGAAAGTTGAGGTGCCTTTATTATTCTTTTGTTCCATTCTTTGTTTCTATGGGGAATTTGCCAGTGCAATATCACTGTCTTCCTTTTAAACAAACAAAACTAAAAAAAAAAGTGTAATGGCTGTTGAAAATAGCAATTCCAGCCCTCGTTAGCACTGTGAAGACCCCAACGTTTGTCGCTCAATTTTCTCCTACTTTTTCTACAGTAAATGACAGTGGATCAGCATATTTGATTTGGGAGAAATGAAGTAACAGCTGCCCAAATTGAGCTTGAGCACTCCTGATTTTGAGGTGTTCAGATCTGGAAGGCAGGGGCTAGATTCCCTTTATGAATATTAGATACATCTGGAAAGGAAAAGTCAATTTCTATTTTCATGGCTCAGAAGTGGAAATCCTCCTGTCCTGTATCTGAAGCTGTCCAGGTCCAGTAGAGCCTCCCCTTCCTTACTTACCATTTTACCTTCTGGAGGGATCCACATACCTCCCTTGCCCAGCTTCAGATAGAGAGGGGCCCTGTCCAGTTAGTCCACCCAGTTCCATCTTTGGGGGCTGCCAGGCGAGGTCACACCAGCATCCCTAAGCCTGTCGGGGGAAGTCTTCTGAGGGTGCTACCTGGGCCAAAGCCTTCTACTCCTTGGTCACACCTCTTCCCTATTCACAGGTGGCACCCCCTTCTAGCAGCCAGCCAGCCAGCCCCCCAGCGACAGCAAGCTGCAGCGCATGGAGTCTCACAGCTTCTCCCCTCCCTTTCCTGTTGATAGCAGCCAAGGGAAGGCTGGGAAATGTTCCTTCTGTGCTCCAAGGCAGGGAGCTGGTCAAGGAACTACAGCTCCCAGGGCCCTATGGGGTCTCAGCTCCCCCTACTGAATCCAGGCTGCTCTGAGGCTCCCTTTCTGCAGAGGGGAGGAAGTCACTGTTACAGGTCCCTTCAGAGCTTGGGCCTAGCACTATGGCACCCTGTCAAATCCAGTACTGCTCCCAACTCTATCCAGCTCTGCTGCTGGCAGGATCCCTTCCCATTCTTTTTGTTTCCTGTCTCCCCTCCAAGGAGAAGCTCTGCATTGTTCCTGTGTGGGGAACTGAACCCAGGCTGTCTGGGTGAAAGTTAAGAATCCTAACCACTAGACCACATGGGACTTCCATAACATGTTTACATGTTCATATTCAATAACACAATTAAACGTAGCCATTCAAAGTAGCCATTTAAAAGAAGCCATTCAAAAAACTTGAAAAACAGACTTCAGAGAGAAATTGCAGAGTTACAACTGATCTGCAAACTTAACACCATTAATTTGAGCTTGAAGAGGGACTGGGGGTGACTGGCTCACTACAAAAGCAATTTTCCCTCTCTTGGTATTGACACCTCCCTGTCAATTACTTGGAGAGAGCCATATCCACCCTGACTGAATTAGCCTTCAACACTGGTTCTCCCCTTGTATGGTAACTCCCTTTACATCATGTTCCAATATATATTTATGCCTCTATCTGCAATTTTCACTCCATGCATCTGAAGAAGAGGGCTTTTTACCCACAAATGCTTGTGTCCAAATAAATCTGTTAGTTCTTAAGGTGTCACCGGACTCCTCGTTGTTTTTGTGAAATAAAAGCAAAATGCACTCTAAGCTGATCTTAACCCTTTCAATGCCCTTACAAACTTAGATGCTTCTCACCACAGGCCGGCTGGTGGCTTTTCAGCCAGGCTCTCCCCTTTCGTCAGCGCTTCAGTTGCTTGGTGTGGGGGTGTCTGTAGATGTAGGTGGACGAGAGAGACAAAGCATGGCAAATGTCTCTGCTTTTATCATGTCCTTTCTTCCCTCTTGGCTTTGCTCCCCCTTCAGAGTCAGGTGAGCATCACTGCGTCTCTCCAAGCAAGTCTGAGCAATTCCCCTGGGGTGTCCTCTTGCAGGTAAGTGATTGCACTGTAGCTCCCTTGCTGAATAATGGCTGTTCATGGGTTGTTTGACACCCTGTCTGGGTGTTGGTTACTTTCCTTGCTGTTGTCACTGGGGAGCTAATATTTGGCTGACTCCCCCACCTTACAGCATAGTGATAACCACACTGCACAATTCTCATAACTTCATATGCATGAATGGTAAACATCTATGGGTAGAGAAATGACTTTCAGCAGATCATATCCTTTCCCCTGATACCTTACAAGGCATGCTCTGTATATAAGATCACGATTATATGAAAATGAGGAATATGGGGGTTACAGCACACTCCCCCAAAGGTACAGAATGTCACACTGAGATTCTATTTTCATTTGTTATGTAACAGCATTAAAGAGATCCAGTGACTGACCAATGGCATTTTCAAGTGCTAAAATAGCAAGCGCTGTTGGTCTCTCATTGGCCATCAGCGACTGAAGATACGGTTTAATGAGCCAGAGCTTCAAGGCGAGGGTGGCTCTGTCCACTGCCTTCCGTTGCGCTGCTGGGCACCAAGTCCCTGGCGGTCAATATGTGAAGCTGGGAGAAGAGAGTGGGGTGGCAAGCGGTGATAGAACTTTTGCCACCAGGGTCTAGCTGTCTAACTTCCTCTTCGTACGGCTGGGCCCCCGTTGCCTTCAGGTAACACAGGAACTAAGGCAGGAATAGGGTGAGGAAGCAAGTAAAGCCGAGCAAGGAAGGCAAAAGTTAATCTTATCTTCATGGGCAGCTCGCAATGACGTCCTTTTTCTGTGCCACAGCTGACAACAACATCCCAGACAGAAAAGTAACAGGCCAAAAAGAAACCTAGCAGCTGCTGAAACAGTTCAGTTGGGAGCGTGCTAGACTAACAGGCTCTTCTATCCTCCTTTATGCACGGGCGGGATGTTTTCTGAGAGTGCAGCAGTTCCTTTAACTGCCACGAGTCCCTCATTTCAGGCTATGCAGCAGGAAAAGACAGCATGGGCTTCTGCACCGAGTTGGCCCACCTGACCTTTCATTCTTCTCTTGCTCTTTGTCAGCAAGGAGAAGAAAAAGAAGCTCTCCCTCAAGCTGGAGTCACACGGGCGAGGTAAGGACGACTTCCTGAGTGCTGGCTCCAGTCCTCTGCCCTGCCAGCTGACCTATCGAGGGGCTACCACCACATTCTCTAGATTTGTCCATCGGTCTGTGCCAGAGTGAGCAACAACCCAGTAGGTGGAGTTTCTGTAGTGTAGTGGTTATCACATTTGCCTAAGACGCAAAAGGTCCCTGGTTCAAAACCAGGCAGAAATATGCTGGCTTCCTTTTCCCAGATTCCCCTTGTTATTCAGAAAGGGCACTCCTCCTATTGGCCTGTCCCTGGGATAACTCCAACCCCTGCATGACAGAGGATGCTGACAGCAGTGGAGAAAGCACCTTGGTGTCAGGCTGGAGAACCTAGAGTAGTTAGGCCAGTCACCATTTGGAGGCTTGTGGCTTGGCCACCTCTGCTGTTGGAGGTTGGCCTATAGAGGCTCTCACTTCCTGCTGGGCTCCTTTGCATGACTGGCCAAAGGAGGAAGTGAGGCAGGAATGGGGCAATAGAGGAAAGTTGAGCTGAGGAAGACAGGGAAGAAGCTGTGCGGCTAAGTGGGGTTAGTAGAGCACCACCCTTCATTCTGCAAAGCCTGGGGAGGTGTGGTTGGCTGCTGGGAGGTAGAATCCTGTGCCTGCCTCTTGGCTTCCCAGGAGTGGCTACTTGCAGCCCAGGAGAAGAAGGGAGGATCTGGGTGAAAGGAAAACAAGCAAAGCTGAGTCCAAGTGGAGAATGGCGGCTCCTTTATGGCCAACCTGGGGGCATGACTGATGGTTTTAGAGGTGGAGGCTGGGCTGGCTGTGAGCAACTGGGATCCAGGAAACCCCCACCTGCCCTTCTGAGGGCTGAACCCATGGAGGTGCGGTTGGCTGCTGGAAGACAGACCCCTGTGGCTGCCTGTTGGCATCCCAGGGATGGCTACTTGCAGCCCAGGAGAAGCGGGGTTCTGGGGGGAAGGAAAAGCAGCAATGGTGAGGCTGAGTGGGCTCCTTTCTGGCCGAGATGGTGGACTGTGGTGAGTCTGGGAGTTGCCTGTAAGCCATAAGTGGACGTAGTGCAGTGAAAACTGCTGCTCCATTCTGGCCGACCTGGGGGCGCCATGGATGACTTGGGAGTGGGGGCAGGGCGCTGGCTGTGAGCAAATGGGATCCAGGAAGCCCCAGCCTGCCCCTCCAGGGGCCGAGTCTTCTTCTCTCCTGCCATGGGGAGCCCGACCTTAAGCCTGCCCAGCATGTGCAGCAGCTCGAGCATTAAGCCTTCCTGTGTGCATAACTGAACTACGCCCTAGTGTAATAAGGTGTAAAGTTTAGATTGTGAATTTATCTTTAATTTCCATGGTAATTTACTTTGATCTTTTATTCCTACCACTTATAATCCTTAAAACTCCATCTTTCTGTAGTTAATAAATCTGTTTTATGCTCTACTTAAACTGGTGCATTTTGCTTGAAGTTCTTGGGAAATCTCAGCTCCATTACAAGGCTGGTTCATGTACTATTCACAGTGAGGGAGGGGTGGACCCTGTGTAATAAACTCACACTGATCAGGCTTCTGATTAAGGCAAGATGGTATGATCCAGGGGTGCAAGGCTGCAGAGCTGTAGGGGGGGCGACTTTCTATCATTAGTGTTATGAGTGGCTGCAGAAGCATTCATGTAATTCAGTTGGCTGTGTCCCTACCTACGGATGTCTGTGTAAGTGCAATATCTGCCAGAGATTCACAGCTTGTCTCAGCATCACATGTGTGAGAGGGAGCCCAGGTGGTGGGACAAAGGGCTCAGGGGTCCCACTGTTCAGTTGCATCCCATAGATCCCATCACAGACTTTCAACAGCCACAGCGGGCGCTCACTGAGACAGAGAGAGAGATGCCAAAATAGTGATCTCCAGTGCCAGCAGACATCAAACTATCAGAAATTCTGTGCACAGAGAAGACCCTGCTAGTGGAAAACGCCTTTGAAAAAGGCCCTTCTGTCCCCAGCTGTGGTCGTACAATGCTCAGTGCTCTGCGTTGTGGCCTCAAGAGTCATGGATGCAAGTTGAGTTACGATGACCTTTTCCTTGTCTCCACATTTCTTAGGTGCCTCTTCCAACACTTGTCAGAAAAAATGACCGGTTTCTTTTGGAAGCATTTGCACTGCAAGGCAGAGGCAGTCTTCTCTGCTTCTTCAAAAGATTGACCAAAAAGTGGGAGGAGTGAACAGATTTGGCAACGCACCACTGGGTGCTGCATCTCTAACCTCTACTTTACCTGGCAAGTGCCTCTGGGACTTTTCTCCCAGCTGCTCCATTTTTCATCAGTGACAATCAAAAGGAAGATGACATGACATCTGCGTGTGGACATCCCCAGCGAATCACAAGGACGTGTGGTGCAGGCTTTTGTGTTGCAGCAATTGCAGTCAAAGCAACCACCATGCCAATGCCAGTCACAGCAGCCTTTTCATCAACTCCAGGCTTGTGATTTGATTCTTTCCAATGTTTCTCTCCAAAGAAGCCTTTTCCTTAGCAAGCAATGACTTGGATACCAAGGGAGGTCTCTTCTGTTTCCTAGAAAGACACAGGAAAATGTGAGTAGAGGAGACAAAACCCATAGAACATGGTACTACTGGGAGTTGAACCCAGGATCGCCTGTTTACTAGACAGGTGCTTTAGCCACCCAAGCCATGGTGCCTGCCTTGAGAACATACTTGCAACTGTTCCCTTTGATGGTCCAGGACAACACCTGCAAATTCCAAACTACAGACATTCCCCATTTCCCTCAAGACTTGCACGGAAGAACTGGCAGGCCAAGCCAGGATCTTCTGGTTACTAGGAAGACACTTCAGCCAGCTCTTCCCAAAGATCACTATCTAAAGACCTTTAAACAGCCTCTGTAGATGTTCACTGACAAAGAGATGCCAAAATAGAGTTCTCCACTGCCTGCAGCCATCACACTACCAGGAGTTCTGCACACAGAGAGGCCCCTGCTGGTGGAAAAGGCTTTGGTAGAGACTCTTCTGACACCAGCCTGTGCTCATATACTGTTTAGCACTTTGTGTTGTGACTTCAGCATCCACAGATGCTAGTTGAGTTGGGGGACATTTTTCCTGTCTCCACATTTGTCTAATGGCTCCTTTCAACACTTGCCACCAAAAAGACTTGTTTCTTTTGCAAGCAATGTGCAGGTAGGCAAAGGAAGTCTTCTCCATTTCCTCAGAAGATCACCAAGCTGTGGGGAGAGAAGACACATTCAGCCAAGCTGGATGCTGAATCTCCTCTTTGTTCAGCAGGTGTCTGTGAAGGACATAAATCTCCACCATGTAGAGGGCAAGAATAGGAGTTTATTACACACAGAACTGGCAGAGTGTCACCTTGCTTATTAGGCTCAGAGACACTGTTAATTGATTACAATAGAATATATAGATTTTCCATGGGTGGGGGAAAGAGACGGGGTAGGGAGTTCCAAACTCTGGGATAGGTTTTGCAGCAAGACATGATAAGCACAGTAGCCAAAGGTTAACAGGTTACATAATGTCTCCACCCATGGTCTCAAGTTAGCAAGTTAACATTTCATGAATACTTTGATACAATGTTATTAGTATAAAATATCTATGCTGAATTCTGATTTGAGGTCCATAGGAAAGGAGCAACTCCTTTGATTGTCCTCCAGGTACATTCCTAGGGTTTAAAGCAAAGAAACAGTGAAAGTATATGGCAATAAAGATTGTTTTCTGTGTGTCTTAAGGCAAGGCATTGGTCCCTGGGAAGGGAGGTGGAAGGATGCCATATCTTATATTGATATCTGCCAACTTTTCATAAACTCAAGGTTGGATCTCTGGGAAGAACGTCTCCCTACAGAAGAGACTTACACAATAGGAACAGGGATTCTTTGTTCAATCTGCAACTCTGAATAAGATACAATTCTTTAGTTCTTAGATCCAACACCTGGCAATTTGCTGACCAAGCCTATCTTAGCAAGCAAGGCTTTCTGTTTACCCAGCTTTCTTTTAGCTGGTCACTATTTGCTAGGCTTCTGGTCCCTTGATTATACTCTGGACTTTGGGTCTGGAAAAGAGCTGGCACAATCCATAGACCAGGTTGTTATATAATATGCACATGAATTTGAACCCTTCACATACAGTAATGGCAAAGTTCTTGGTTCAGGCTTGTAGCAGTGATGGAATAAACTGCAGGTTCAAATCAAGTCTCTGGAGTCCATCCACAGCTGGGATGGGTCATTCAGTCCCTTGTACAGAGCTTCAGTTTGTAGCAAAGTCCCTTCAGAGGTATGAAGCAGGACTGAAGACAAGATGGAGACGAGGCATCAGCCTTTTACAGTCTCTTGCCATGTGGTCTTTGTTTTCTTTGTCCCAAGGACACTCTATCCAGCACGTGGCATAGAAAAACCTTTGCGTTTTGTCCATAGGCAGGTCCCTGCATACCTTGCTGAGCCACAAGGCATATCTACCTTCTCTCAATGGGTTGATTGTAGAGCTGATGGTCCTTAATGGGCCATCAAGCAGGCTAGGCAGAACTGACACCAACTTGTCTGGCTGAGGTGTTCCTCGGAAGCATAGCACAAGTTTGAATACAGACAGCATAGAGCCAATATTCATAAAGTCAACTACAAAAATGATACACATCTAGAGATAGCATAATTATAATCAGCCAATCAGAACCTCTCCATAGACCCCTTTCACAACAACCTTTCTATCATATTGGCTGCAAATATAGAACAGTGGTCACAATGGTGATCTATAAAGTTACAGATTATGTCAATAACATCACAGGAGGTGACACGGCATCAGTGAGACTGATATTGGAATACTGTCTCCAGTTTTGGTGTCCTCATTTGAAAAAGATACTGTGAAATTGGAGCTGGGGCAGCAAAAAGCCACCAAAATGTTCTGAGGGCTGGAGAAAAATGCCTTCTAGTGAGCTATTGAAAGAGCTCCATCTGTTTAGCTTATCAAAAGAAGATTGAAAGGTGACTTCACTGAAGTGTTGAAGTGCCTTAATGGAGAGAAAAGATTGGGTATTAAAGGGCTCTTGAATGGAGCAGAGAAAGACATAACAAGACCCAATGATTGGAAGGTGAAAAGAGACAAATTCATATTACAACTAAGCCCCAAATAGTCAACAGCGAGGATGATTCATCACAGGAACAAGCTACCAAGGAAAGTGGTGGAATCTCCATCCCCTGAAGTCATTAAATGAAAACTAGATGCCTTTCCCCCAGAAGTAGCTATTGTGTTATGCAGGAGGCCTGTGATATGCAGGGGGTCAGATTAGATGCTGTAATGGTCTCTTCTGGCCAGAAAGTAGACTAATTTTACAGATACTAGTTTTCGGAAAAACTGAGTGTAGCATTGGGAGCAGCATCTGAAGTTTTACTGTCTAGCCAGCTTACTGCCTAGAACGAATGCTCCTTGAGTGGGGTGACCACAGGGAGTAGCTCAAACCTCCAAAGGGCCTGGCCAGGGAAATTGATGCTAGCCTTGGTACATGGACGCACACCGCCGAATTAATGTGCTTAGTATGGGCCTGTGTCCTTGACTTTATACAATTTCCAGAGCGTTGCACTGTGGGTAACTGTCCCATAGTTCCCGCAGTCTCCCCTGCCCATTGGAATTCTGGGTTGAGATCTCAATGCCTGATGGGGCAAAAATAGTGTCATGAGTGAGTCTGGGTAAATGTCATCACTCAATCCTCCCTCCATGAAAACAACAGCAGACAATCATTTTGCGCCCTTTTCCCTGGATTGCCCAGGCAGACGCCATAGCACAGCAACCATGGAGCCCGTTCAGCCTTTTTTCACTGTCACCGTATGTCTTCTTTATAGTGCTGACAGACGTGGTACTGCAGTGCTACACAGCAGCATCCCCTTGCTTTTTGCAAGTTAGCAAAGATGGTTACCAGCCCTACTGTACCGTCTGCTGCTTTGCAAGTTGACAATGACAGTTACCAGTTATACTGCACCATCTGCTACTGTCATGGGTGCTCCTGGCTGGCCTCGATGGGGTCGGCCACGGGCTTATGGACAAAAATAGGAATGACTCCCCAGGTCATTCTCTTCCTTAAGTTTTGTCTAATGGAGAGTCAGTTCTGCCTAGATTATCAGGCAAACCTACTAAAGAACCAGAGGGGCAAACGGGCGCTCCGGGTCAGAGCCCTAGAGATCCTGCAGAAATGATGCGCTGCATGCCATTCTAGTGGGTGCCCCTGCAACAACCCTACCCATTGCTTCCCTCCTCCCCTACCCCTTCTGGGCTACCATGGCAGTTATCCTCCCATTTGTGTGATGAAGTAATAAAGAATGCAGGAATTTGAAACAACACTGACTTTATTGCTTCTGCAAGCAGGGATCAAAGGGGGGAGGGGAGCACAGCCTCCAGCTGCTATGAATGAACCTGGGAGTCATTCCCATCTTTGTCCAGGCACCCCCGGCCAACCTCACCGAGGCCAGTCAGGAGCACTCACGGGACAACGATGATGGATACCTGTCCTACTGTACCGTCTGCTGTCCGCAAGGGAAGGGAAGGGGATGCTGCTGTGTAGTGCTCCAGCACCACATCTGCCAGCGGCATCCAGTAGACATACAGTGACACTGAAAAAAGGTGAGAGAGGATTTTTTTCCCTTTGCTTTCATGGGGGCAGGAGGCGGGGGAACGACATATACTCTAAACAACCCGCGACAATGTTTTTGACCCTTCAGGCTTTGGGAACTCAGCCAAGAATTCAAATGGTTTTTGGAGAGTGCGGGAACTGTGGGATAGCTACAATCCTCAGTCGCCCCTCCCTCCATGAGCGTCCATTTCATTCTTTGACTTTCTGGTACGCTTGTCTCAGTTCCTTAAGTTTCAGCACTGCGTTGAGTCCCTGTTGTGGCCTCTGTCCATCATAGCCTTGGAGATTTTTTCAAATGTTTTGGTATTTCGTCTTTTGGAACGGAGTTCTGATAAAACAGATTCATCTCCCCATACAGAGATCAGCTTCAGTATCTCCCGAACAGTCCATGCTGGAGCTCTTTTTTGATTCTGGGACTGCATAGTCACCTGTGCTGATCAGCGCTCCACGCTGGGCAAACAGGAAATGAAATTCAAAAGTTCACGGGGCTTTTCTTGTCTACCTGGCCAGTGCATCCGAGTTCGGATTGCTGTCCAGAGCAGTCACAATGGTGCACTGTGGGATAGCGCCCAGAGACCAATACCGTCAAATTGCAGCCACACTAACCCTGATCTGACATGGCAATACTGATTTCAGCACTACTCGTCATCAAGGAGGAGTACAGATACCGGTATTAAGAGCCCTTTATATCAATATAAAGGGCTTCTTTGTGTGGACGGATGCAGGGTTAATGTGACATAAACTCGTAGTGTTGACCAGGCCAGAGAGAGCAGCAGGTTTCCCCTTTTGTTTCCTGCTTTCGTTTCCTTGACTAGTTTCTCCTCTGCACCAACTTGCTGTATTTGTTTGTGAGTCTGACTAGCTCAGTTGGTAAAGTATCAGACTTTTAATCTGAGGGTTCAAGTCCCTGGTCAGGTAATAAACTACTCATTATATCTTAAAAATCTGTCTTTCTGGAGTCTTCTTTGATGTTTTTTCTCTTCAGGATTTTGCCTTTTCTAAGAAGGGCCTTTGTGTGTGGGGGATTGAAGGGGCAACTTCCTGACAGCCCCTCTGTCCTTGCAGGCTGGAGGAATAAAGGCCTCTGGGCATATAGCATGTTCCTCCCCTGCACGCACACACACAAAATATCCCTATGGAATTAGAATCACCTGCTGCCTTCCCCTGTTCTGCTGGATCCCCAAATGAGGATACTCTTCAGCCTAAACCCATGTCCCCTCTTTGCCCAGTGCCACTCAGTCCCAACCCTCAGTCCCTCCTATGCTCACTGCTCCTCACTCCCAACCAGAGCCTGCTCCTCTTCACCCTTCTCCTCTGTCCCAACCCACAACCCCCTCCTATTCCCAGTGCCCCTCAATCTCAACCCACAGCTCCTTCCTTCCCCCCAGCAGCAGGTGCTTCAGACCCCCTCAGGAAGATTTTCTTGCAAGGTTTCGTGTATGAGTCTTCATGTGGATTTTACAGTATGTTGGGAACATGTCGGGTTGCTTGCCAAAATGATCACTTTTGGCTGGTGTTGGATTCCCAGTCTCCTTGTTATTGGGACAGGAGAAATAAAGGGTTGTTGTCCTTGTTGTGTGAATCGAGGGCAGCAGAACTGTGCTTGGCAGACCCAGATGGAGGGACTCACCCTCAATTCAATAGCACTTGCTAGGCAGGGGACATTGGTTCCAAAGCCAAGTGGGCTGGGGCCTGAGTCCTCATGCTAAAATTTATGTGTTAGACCAACTTTAGGACAGGGTGGCTGTGGAGGGGTGAGTGAGTCCCTAGACAACATAGTGAGTACGGTGCCTTCTTATTTTCCCCCTTTTCCACCCAGGATGGCAGATGAACTCTACAGAGGCACCTCTGGGCTTGCACTGACTAAGGACAACAGCTGTGAGTGGGGTGCAGAGAGGAGATGGCTCATGTTAAATGACTTTTGGTTGCTGGACTTACGAACCTTAGGGAGAAGACACTGCCCAGCTTATTTGTGGGTGGGTCTTTTCCTCATAGTTTAGGTTTATGTGTTGGGGCTGCTGACATGACTTCTGCTAACCCTGGGCTTGCATTGCAATGTAGACGTACCCTGAGAGTGCAGCTATACTGAGATAAAATCCCTGTGGCCTGGCTGGCCTGGATGATCTGATTTGGGCTCCTGGGGCTCAGGTTGTGAGGCTAAAAACTGCAGTGTAGACATTTGGGCTCAGACTGGAGCCCAGGCTCGGAGACCCTCACCCCTTGTGGAGTCTCAGAGGCTGGGCTCAAGCCCAAGTTTCTACACTGTAATTTTATTACCCTGTCGCACAAGCCCCACAAGCCTGAATCAGCTGACCCAGGGTTTGAGAATAGTGACTTGGGTGTGCTAATGGCAGTGTAGACATATGCTAGGCTATGTCTACACTGCAATGAAACATCCAGGGCTGCCCCATGCCAGCTCCGGCTCCTGGGGCTTGGGCCGTGGGGTGGTAAATTTGCAGTGTAGACATCTCAGCTCAGGCTCAATACCAGGGTCTGGGACCCCACAAGGTTGGGAGGGAGTTTAGCAAGCAAAAAAGGTAAAATGGCAGTGGAGTATTACCGTGGACTCAGTGGCATTTCTCCATTGGTCTGTCTGCTTTGGGGCAGGGACAATAACACGTCCTGCTGCTTTTGTTGTTTCAAAGGGCGGTTTAGGATTTTCATTCTCAGACACTGGGCACAAAGCAGGACTCAACCCTCAATGCAAATTAAATGAGCTGCCCACAGATTCTGGCAGCCACAATGAGCATTTGGTGCGAGAGCTCAGACCTGCCCCTGTCTCAGAGGGAGGGGGTCAGCTGCGAGGGGACTGGACCACTGTCCCATCAGCTCTTATCTCCCAAACTTTCAATAACTCTATTATCAGTGGCTCTGAGCATAATTTAAACCATAAGAAAAACCACACTGGGCTAGGCTGAAGGCCCATCTAGCTCTGAATCTTGTCTTCTGACAGTAGCCAATACCATGTACCCCAAAAGCCACTCCCCTAGGGACCTGAACCTAGGATCTCCTGCTTACAAGACAAGTGCTTTAGCGAGCTAAGCCATGGTGCTTACATCTGGTTAAAATACAGTGTCTGACCACACCTGACTCCCTGCCATCTCCACCAGGACCTGACAAACTTTGCTTGTGTTTGGATTCTGCAAAGCGGAGGAGCAGATGAGGTTTTCCTTCAAGCTCTGTGTGTGTGTGTGTGTGTGTGTGTGTGTGTGTGTGTGTGTGTGTGTGTGTGTGTGTGTGTGTGTGTGTGTGTGTGTGTGTGTGTGTAAATCTTTGGCCAGGTCTGCACTACAAAATTATTTCAGCAGAATTATATTGCTCAGGTCTGTGAAAAACTCACAACTCCCCTTCGGTCGGCAGCTCGTGGCTGGTGTACACACTGCAATGCCACATCTGGTGACAAAACTGCCCTGTTTTGGTGACAAAATAAAAACACTTCGATGAGAGGCCTAGAGCTTTTTGCAGCAAACTTAAAGGGACAGAGTGCCAGTGTAGATGCTGCCGTTCATTATATAACCATAACTGGCCTCCTCCAGTATCCCATAATGCCTGCCGTGAACTCGCCTGCCCTGCATTCTGCTACAGAGCCATGGGACCCTCCCCTTTCATAGCTCCAGGAAGTTCTGACAGCTAAGCCTGCTGCTCTGCTCTGGCAGCCAGGAGCAAATCTCTGCCGTGGATGCTGCTCTCTCCCGCCCTGCAAACACAGAGCAGGTGGCAGGAGCTTCCTTACAGTGGGGGCGGCGGGGCATTGGCATCTGAACTGTGACAACCCCATGATACCCCTTCCTTCGAGGAGGCTCTTACCTTCTAAACAGGGACGGCTGTTTTCTAGTAAAATCACTACAAGGGAAGGAGAAAACTCAAAAGAGGTTCCTCCTGGCGCTCACGTCCGTGAACCCAAATACTCTCTCAGTCCTCAAAGAGAGACCTGGAGAAGGAGACTTGCTGAAGCAAAGCCCCAAGGGTCTCTGAGGTTTCCCTGGCCCCTCACCCCTGTCCTGCCTGGCTGATGTCAGCATCTCTCTGTGAGGTCACCACCTCCCCACCACCTTGGACCAATAGTCTGAGGTCCTGCAAAAGGCCTTTGTGATGTCACTGTCACACCCCTCCCTTGCTGTGCCAATGTCCTGCCCCTGGCCTGGACCTTTGGAGGTTTGAGCTACTCCCTGTGGATCACCCCACTCAAGGAGTGTTCGTTCTAGGCAGCAAGCCAGCTAGACAGGAAAACATCAGACGCTGCTCCCAGTGCTACACTCTGTTTTTCAGAAATCAGTCAACTTTATGGCCGGAAGAGACCATTAGAGCATCTAATCTGACCCCCTGCATATCACAGGCCTCCTGTATGACACAAGAGCTACTTTGGGGGCAAAAACATTCAAGAAAGGCATCTAGTCTTCATTAAATGACATCAGGAGATGGCGAATCCACCCCTTTCCTTGGTAGCTTGTTCCTGTGGTGAATCATCCTCACTGCTGAATTTTTGTGCCCTATTTGTAATATGAATTTCTCTTTTCACTTTTCGGCCATTGGGTCTTGTTATGCCTTTCTCTGCTCGATTAAAGAGCCCTTTAATACCCAGTCTTTTCTCTCCCTGAAGGCACTTCAACACTTCAGTGAAGTCACCTTTCAATCTTCTTTTGATAAGCTAAGGAGGTCGAGCTCTTTCACTACTCACTAGAAGGCATTTTTCTCCAGCCCTCAGAACATTTGGTGGCTCTTTGCTGCCCCAACAGAGCAGTTTGCAGGGACCACTGGAGTGGTTCATGGAATGGCTGGTGGAGTGGAGCGGCTCAGACTCCCTGCTTGCAAGAGGGGAAGTATTGCCTCCTAGAGGCACCCAGGGGGGTGATGTGTAATTGTCCCAGGTCACTGGGTGGGGGCTCGAGCCAGTTTTGTATTGTTTTATTGAAGCAGAACCCCTAGATACTGAACCCAGCCCTTGTTTCTGCCAACTCAGAGGGGCAGAAGAGTTACAGGAATTTATCACACAACCCTCCCTGTTCCCATGGGGAGAATCTAGGGAAGGGGGAGTCATTCCTCACCTGTGCTCCCAGAAGAACTGCTAGGACTCCTTCCTGCCAGCTACTCACTCCTGGATTCACCCTCAGCTCCTGGGATCTTTCTGCTCCAAAGGCTCCAGAGGCCTGGGGTTGGGAGGGCGTCACTGCACAGTCTGAAACACAAGGGAGGATTCTGGAATTGAAGGAAGGAGCAAAAAATGGAGAGGAAAGAAACAGAGAGAAAACGCCTCATCTCTCTCCCCTCCCCGTCCCAGCAAGAAATGTTACCAAGGATCAGCGTTAGGAGAAATGGTGCCCTGGGTAAAACTTAGACTTTGGCACTTCCCCATCGCCCCTAGACGATCCCCCTCTCCCTTTACCCCTTAGCTCCGGCACTCCCAACCCTTGTGCCTCCTTCACCCCAACTCCTGCCCCCTCCTGTGCCCTAACCCCTACACTGTGTCCCCTTTGCCCTTAACTCCCATACTCCCCTCTTGTGCCACCAACCACTGCCCCCTCCTGAACCCCCTTGACACCTGACCCCTGCACCCCCTCCTGTGCCACCAGCCACTGCTCCTCTCCTGCACCCCCTTCACCCTAATCCTACACCCCCCTCCTGTGCCACCAGCCACTGCCCCTCTCCTGCACCTCCTTCACCCCTAACCCCTGCACCCCTTCCTGTGCCACCAGCCACTGCCCCCTCCTGCACCCCCTTCACCCCTAACCCCTGCGCATCAACCCCTGCCCCTCTCCTGCACCCCTTTCACCCCTAACCCCTGCACCCCCTCCTGTGCCACCAGCCACTGCCATCTCCTGCACCCCCTTCACCTCTAACCCCTCCACCCCCTCCTGTGCCACCAGCCACTGCCCCTCGCCTGCACCCCCTTCACCCCTAACCCCTGCACCCCCTCCTGTGCCACCAGCCACTGCCCCTCTCCTGAACCCCCTTCACCCCTAACCTCTGCACCCCCTCCTGTGCCACCAGCCACTGACCCTCTCCTGCACCCCCTTCACCCCTAACCCTAACCCTAACCCTAACCCTCACTGCCTGCCTAGGAACTTCCCCACCCTCCAGAACGATCTACCCTGACATTTGCCTGGGACCCCCTCCTCTGCCCAGTGTGACCCCTGATGCTTTACAGTGCGACCCATCACTCTGCTTCCCTGGCATGCCCTCACCTAGTGCCAGGGATCCCCTCCCCCAGCTCTGTGCACTGGGCATGGCAACAAAACCAGGAACCAGCGGGGGAAGCACAGACAGAGCCCCTGGCACAGAACCAGGCTCCCTCTAACCCTCTGTCCCGCCTCCTCAAGAGACACCCACCCCCACTGTTCTGCAGCCACCAGGCCCCCAGCGATACCCACCTCCAGGACCCATAGCCTCAGGGATGGGCACATCAGAACCACCACCCCCGAAAACCCCAAACCTCCACAACCCACCAACCTGACTAGGGTACCCCCTGCCCAGCCACCCAGAGGCCTCCCCCTACCACAATGCCCCTTCAGCTGCAATCTCCCCACACAGACACCTTCCCTGCCCCTGCAAGTGTTACCTCACAGAGTGTGAGAAGTGGCTAGAAAGTTAACACCACCTCCTGCTGGCCAGTCACACAGGCAGAGGGAGCCTGGGGAGTGCTTCTTTAACAGGAGAATGGAAGGCCTGGAGGGCAAGAAAGATCCACGGGCTGTCACTAGCAAATAATGGCCACCATGAATCCATCCCAGAGGCGGCTGCATCTCAGTACAATGGGAAACAACCCATCATATTCAATTAGAAATAAAACAACTAGAGAGAAGTGGGGCAAATGTTTGGGGTATTTTATATCAATCTTTGAGACAAGCAGAGAGAACCCTGTCACAAACGACATTTGATAACATGAGAGAAAACCACCAAGATCGGAGGGGATTTGATGTTGCTATTAAATAACTAGTGGAAAAGGGGGACTGTTGGACTGGATTTTATATGACTGTCCAATACATAAACAGAATGTGATGGTCCCCTCCGGCCACGAGGCAACCATTCACGTGAGCAGCTCAGCCTGTCCTGCCTTGTTGATGTCAGCATCTCTTTGTGAGGTCACCACCTCCCCACCACCTTGGACCAATAAGTCTTAGGTCCTGCAAAAGGCCTTTTTGATGTCACTGCCACATCCCTCCTTTACTGTGCCAATGTCCTGCCCCTGGCCTGGACCTTTGGAGGTTTGAGCTACTCCCTGTGGATCACCCCATTCAAGGAGCGTTCATTCTAGTCAGCAAGCCGGCTAGACAGGAAAACATCAGACGCTGCTCCCAGTGCTACACTCAGTTTTTCAGAAATTAGTCGACTTTCTGGCCAGAAGAGACCATTAGATCATCTAATCTGACCCCCTGAATGTCACAGGCCTCCTGTATGACACAAGAGCTACTTTGGGGGCAAACACATTCAAGAAAGGCATCTAGTCTTCATTAAATGACATCAGGAGATGAAGAATCCACCCCTTTCCTTGGTAGCTTGTTCCTGTGGTGAATCATCCTTGCTGTTGACTATTTGTGCCTTAGTTGTAATAGGAATTTGTCTCTTTTCACCTTCCAATCGTTGGGTCTTGTTATACCTTTCTCTGCAAGATTCAAGAGCCCTTTAATAACCAATCTTTTCTCTCCATTAAGGCACTTCAACACTTCAGAGAAGTCACCTTTCAATCTTCTTTTCATAAGCTAAACAGGTTGAGCTCTTTCAATAGCTCACTAGAAGGTATTTTTCTCCAGCCCTCAGAACATTTAGTAGCTCTTTGCTGCCCTAGCTCCAATTTCACAACATCTTTTTCAAATGAGGACACCAAAACTGAAAGCTATTCCAATATCAGTCTCACTGATGCCATGTCACCTCCTGTGACGTTATTGACATAATCTGTAACTGTATAGATCACCGTTGCGACCACTGTTCTATATTTGCAGTCAATATTGTAGAAAAGTTGTTTTGTAAGGGGTCTATGGAGAGGTTCTGATTGGCTGATTATAATGATGCTATCTCTAGATGTGTATCATTTTTGTAGTTGATGTTATGAATATTGGCTCTATGCTGCCCATATTTCAAACTTGTGCCATAATGGGGGACAAAACAGCTACCTTGTTAGAAGTGGCTTTGCCAATAGATGGAACCTGGGATTTAAACTCCCAATGATCGCACTGTGTTTGGGATCCATTTTAATTCCTCTCCCAGGTCTTTGACACTTTCATCTCCACTCATAGCGACTCTGATAGAGGATTAAAGAAGTCAAAGCATCATCTCCAAGCACAGACAACGGAGAATGCTTCATCACATGACACTTTGAGAAGTGGCTGGATAGAACGTGATGAAGATAAACTCTGCCTGGCTCAGACAAAAGATAACAGTTGTGCAGTGATGAGGAAGGAGGGAATCTCTGAGTCCCCCATCCACGGTCGTGTCTTCACAGTGCTCCCAAGCTGGAGAGTGAAGAACCCCCTCGGTCCCACCGTGAGACTGAGGAACAGGAGACCTGTCACCCCCATTCCTGCCGTCCTGCATTCCTGGTGTCCAGCATCCCAGAGGGCCTCCGTGCCAGCAACGAAACCCAACCGTCGTCTGGACTCCCCAGTGCTCCTCCTCAACGGTTCTAAATCAACGGGAGAGTGGAAGGTCCTGGGCGTCGCGCCGGCACCTGGGATCCACTGCACCTGAACAGTGGGGAAAGGTTTCTGTGTTGGGGCATTGTTTAGTGTTTTCTAGTTTCCAAGATAGGATTTATGGGCCTGAGCGTTAAGCTCCCAAACCCAGTCACTGTTTCATTGAATTCATTAAGTTCGCATTTTCCCCTGTTCCCCCAGCTTTCTGTACCTTTACCCTGACTACACTTACCTTTGTTTGTGCCAAACCACCTTGTCTCCTCTTTATTTTATTTACACCTCAGAAGGAGGGAGGCAAAATCCACTGGTGATAGAGACAGGAGGGAGTCGAGTTTGTATCTCCTGAGAAAAGGGGCTTTTTCCTTTCCTATTTCTCCCCTACCATTTCTAACATTTTCCTTTGAAGCGTTGCCTTATTCAGCTTGAGGAAACATTAGCTTTTAAGATAAAAACTACGAAATACAGAACTAGAGACATTTTTTAGAAACCTGGGATTTAGACATTTTATTTAAAGCCGGGGGGGTGTTGGAGTTTCTGAGAAGGTTTTTGTTTGCAAGAAGCAACATTGTTGTGTCTGTTATTGTACCAAGTGGGGAGATGGTTGTCTATAAAGGAAGAGTCAAGACTAAATGCATCCAGTGAGGATGGGATTTGAACCTATGCATGCAGAGCACAATGGATTAGCAGTCCATCACCTTAACCACTGGGCCACCTCATCTAAACTGCAACAAAAGGGACAGGAGGAGAAATCTAAGGCCGACAGAGATAGGGACACGAAGGACTTTTTAAATACTAAGCGTAAGCAGGGTCTGAATGACCTCCCCCCTCACATCTAGTGAGGAGCTGGGGAAAGACTTCAGGAACAGACCATGTTTGCATAGACACACCTACTCTGCCTAGCTATGCAGCATGATGGGGCCGCTTCCCCAAAATGACTAGTTTGGGATGGTCTTGGGTTACAAATCACTTTAGCATTGAGTGGAATAAAATGTTATTCTCCTTCCTGTATGAGTGAAGGGCAGCAGAACAGACCTAGTCCATCCTGATGGAGGGGTAGATGGGTGAGGAATAGCTTTTATTGGACTGCAGAGAAGGATTGAGGACATCACGCTAAAACAGTGGTCCCCAAATATTTCACATTGTGCCCTCTTAGCCATGGCTGTGGCCCCTTGGAAGCCACGGTCGAGAAGCAGGGCTGGGAGTGGGGCTGTTGCTTGCTGGGGAGAGGGGTGCGGACAGGGGCAAGGGGGTCATCGCTGGGCTGGGAGCCAGAGGCCCAGACTGAGGGTGGGGTTGGGGAAGAGCTGGGACAGAGTGGGGCTGAGTGGTCCTTCCTCCCTGCCCTCCATGGGGGCTGACTCAGGCCCTGAGGTGCCCCCATGAATGTTCCTTTGTGTCTCCCTAGGAGTCATACCCCACATTATGGGGACCACTGAACCCTACTCGCTAAGCAGGGGCTAGTGATGCCAAAGCCCAGGGAAAGGGAGAACAAGTATGGGGGCCCCAGCACCAGAACCATGCAACCCCTTCTGTCTGTGGCTCTGCCCCCTTCCACCCATAGCCCCATCCACTATCACCTCTGTTCCACCCCTTCCCCCACCAGCCCCACCCTATCACTCCTTTACCCCTGCCCCGCTGCGGCCCTGAGACCAGAGAAGCTCCGTACCCCTGCTGCAGCCCCTGGGCCGTAGCAGGGAGTGGGAGCTCCTCCAGCCCTGGGGCTGACATAGGGGAGACTTTTGCAGGGTGGCCTAATTTGGCCGGGGTCCCAGTCATGGGCCCCACTGTCCCCTTGGTGATGCAAGGTTTGGGGAGACTGAGCCCCCCTGACCTCCATTACGTGCCGCCCAGGCTACCGCTGCTCAGCGTGGGGCCAGTCTCCCTGTGTTTTCTGCTGCTTGTGCTGGGGAGCCTGGACGGCACTAGGGGTGGGGCCCCCAGCAGCCACCCAAGGCTCCAGGGGGTCAAAGGGCACCGTGTGGCAGTGCAAAGGTGCTCACTGCTCTCCCCTGCCCCAATGCTCCTCCATGGGCCCATAGAGGGTTGGGGGGAGTGAGGAGCAACAATATGTGCTCCATGCGTCCTGGTCACTTTTCCCACTTGGGCTGTGCTGTGAGGGGAGCATCAGAAGCTGCTGTTCTCTGCCCTCCCCTTATGCAGCCCAGCTGAGGAAAGTGACCTGGATGCAGGGAACTCGGATGACGTCACTTCTCATCTCCCCACCCCCACAGCCCCTAGGGGTACCCAGAGGAGCAGCATCCCAGGGAGGAGCAATGCTAGCTGCTCCATGCACACAGATCACTGTCCGCACGTGGGTGCAGGAGTGGGCGCAGGGGTTGGGGACAAAAGAGCGGGGGAAGGGGTTGGGGTGAAGGGGGTGCAGGAGAGGGTCAGTGGCTGGTGGCACAGGAGGGGGTGAAGGGATTAGGGTGAAGGGGGTGCAGAAGAGGTGCAGGGGTTGGGGCGCAGGGGTTAGGGGTGAAGGGGGTGCAGGAGAGGGTCAGTGGCTGGTGGCACAGGAGGGGGTGCAGAGGTTAGGGGTGAAGGGGGTTCAGGAGAGGGGCAGTGGCTGGTGGCACAGGAGGGGGTGCAGGGGTTAGGGGTGAAGGGGGTGCAGGCGAGGGGCAGTGGCTGGTGGCACAGGAGGGGGTGGAGGGGTTAGGGGTGAAGGGGGTGCAGGAGAGGGGCAGGGGTTGATGCGCAGGGGTTAGGGGTGAAGGGGGTGCAGGAGGGGGCAGTGGCTGGTGGCACAGGAAGGGGTGCAGGGGTTAGGGGTGAAGGAGGTGCAGGAGAGGGGCAGTGGCTGGTGGCACAGGAGGGGGGTGTAGGATTAGGGTGAAGGGGGTGCAGGAGAGGAGCAGTGGCTGGTGGCACAGGAGGGGGTGCAGGGGTCAGGTGTCAAGGGGGTTCAGGAGGGGGCAGTGGTTGGTGGCACAAGAGGGGAGTATGGGAGTTAAGGGCAAAGGGGACACAGTGTAGGGGTTAGGGCACAGGAGGGGGCAGGAGTTGGGGTGAAGGAGGCACAAGGGTTGGGAGTGCCGGAGCTAAGGGGTAAAGGGAGAGGGGGATCGTCTAGGGGCGATGGGGAAGTGCCAAAGTCTAATTTTACCCAGGGCACCATTTCCCCTAACGCTGATCCTTGGTAACATTTCTTGCTGGGACGGGGAGGGGAGAGAGATGAGGCGTTTTCTCTCTGTTTCTTTCCTCTCCATTTTTTGCTCCTTCCTTCAATTCCAGAATCCTCCCTTGTGTTTCAGACTGTGCAGTGACGCCCTCCCAACCCCAGGCCTCTGGAGCCTTTGGAGCAGAAAGAT
This sequence comes from Gopherus flavomarginatus, assembly GCF_025201925.1. Lineage (NCBI taxonomy): Eukaryota > Metazoa > Chordata > Testudines > Testudinidae > Gopherus > Gopherus flavomarginatus. The sequence goes on from NW_026115091.1 coordinate 256,850, forward strand.
CCCAGGAGCTGAGGGTGAATCCAGGAGTGAGTAGCTGGCAGGAAGGAGTCCTAGCAGTTCTTCTGGGAGCACAGGTGAGGAATGACTCCCCCTTCCCTAGATTCTCCCCATGGGAACAGGGAGGGTTGTGTGATAAATTCCTGTAACTCTTCTGCCCCTCTGAGTTGGCAGAAACAAGGGCTGGGTTCAGTATCTAGGGGTTCTGCTTCAATAAAACAATACAAAACTGGCTCGAGCCCCCACCCAGTGACCTGGGACAATTACACATCACCCCCCTGGGTGCCTCTAGGAGGCAATACTTCCCCTCTTGCAAGCAGGGAGTCTGAGCCGCTCCACTCCACCAGCCATTCCATGAACCACTCCAGTGGTCCCTGCAAACTGCTCTGTTGGGGCAGCAAAGAGCCACCAAATGTTCTGAGGGCTGGAGAAAAATGCCTTCTAGTGAGTAGTGAAAGAGCTCGACCTCCTTAGCTTATCAAAAGAAGATTGAAAGGTGACTTCACTGAAGTGTTGAAGTGCCTTCAGGGAGAGAAAAGACTGGGTATTAAAGGGCTCTTTAATCGAGCAGAGAAAGGCATAACAAGACCCAATGGCCGAAAAGTGAAAAGAGAAATTCATATTACAAATAGGGCACAAAAATTCAGCAGTGAGGATGATTCACCACAGGAACAAGCTACCAAGGAAAGGGGTGGATTCGCCATCTCCTGATGTCATTTAATGAAGACTAGATGCCTTTCTTGAATGTTTTTGCCCCCAAAGTAGCTCTTGTGTCATACAGGAGGCCTGTGATATGCAGGGGGTCAGATTAGATGCTCTAATGGTCTCTTCCGGCCATAAAGTTGACTGATTTCTGAAAAACAGAGTGTAGCACTGGGAGCAGTGTCTGATGTTTTCCTGTCTAGCTGGCTTGCTGCCTAGAACGAACACTCCTTGAGTGGGGTGATCCACAGGGAGTAGCTCAAACCTCCAAAGGTCCAGGCCAGGGGCAGGACATTGGCACAGCAAGGGAGGGGTGTGACAGTGACATCACAAAGGCCTTTTGCAGGACCTCAGACTATTGGTCCAAGGTGGTGGGGAGGTGGTGACCTCACAGAGAGATGCTGACATCAGCCAGGCAGGACAGGGGTGAGGGGCCAGGGAAACCTCAGAGACCCTTGGGGCTTTGCTTCAGCAAGTCTCCTTCTCCAGGTCTCTCTTTGAGGACTGAGAGAGTATTTGGGTTCACGGACGTGAGCGCCAGGAGGAACCTCTTTTGAGTTTTCTCCTTCCCTTGTAGTGATTTTACTAGAAAACAGCCGTCCCTGTTTAGAAGGTAAGAGCCTCCTCGAAGGAAGGGGTATCATGGGGTTGTCACAGTTCAGATGCCAATGCCCCGCCGCCCCCACTGTAAGGAAGCTCCTGCCACCTGCTCTGTGTTTGCAGGGCGGGAGAGAGCAGCATCCACGGCAGAGATTTGCTCCTGGCTGCCAGAGCAGAGCAGCAGGCTTAGCTGTCAGAACTTCCTGGAGCTATGAAAGGGGAGGGTCCCATGGCTCTGTAGCAGAATGCAGGGCAGGCGAGTTCACGGCAGGCATTATGGGATACTGGAGGAGGCCAGTTATGGTTATATAATGAACGGCAGCATCTACACTGGCACTCTGTCCCTTTAAGTTTGCTGCAAAAAGCTCTAGGCCTCTCATCGAAGTGTTTTTATTTTGTCACCAAAACAGGGCAGTTTTGTCACCAGATGTGGCATTGCAGTGTGTACACCAGCCACGAGCTGCCGACCGAAGGGGAGTTGTGAGTTTTTCACAGACCTGAGCAATATAATTCTGCTGAAATAATTTTGTAGTGCAGACCTGGCCAAAGATTTACACACACACACACACACACACACACACACACACACACACACACACACACACACACACACACACACACACACACACACACACACAGAGCTTGAAGGAAAACCTCATCTGCTCCTCCGCTTTGCAGAATCCAAACACAAGCAAAGTTTGTCAGGTCCTGGTGGAGATGGCAGGGAGTCAGGTGTGGTCAGACACTGTATTTTAACCAGATGTAAGCACCATGGCTTAGCTCGCTAAAGCACTTGTCTTGTAAGCAGGAGATCCTAGGTTCAGGTCCCTAGGGGAGTGGCTTTTGGGGTACATGGTATTGGCTACTGTCAGAAGACAAGATTCAGAGCTAGATGGGCCTTCAGCCTAGCCCAGTGTGGTTTTTCTTATGGTTTAAATTATGCTCAGAGCCACTGATAATAGAGTTATTGAAAGTTTGGGAGATAAGAGCTGATGGGACAGTGGTCCAGTCCCCTCGCAGCTGACCCCCTCCCTCTGAGACAGGGGCAGGTCTGAGCTCTCGCACCAAATGCTCATTGTGGCTGCCAGAATCTGTGGGCAGCTCATTTAATTTGCATTGAGGGTTGAGTCCTGCTTTGTGCCCAGTGTCTGAGAATGAAAATCCTAAACCGCCCTTTGAAACAACAAAAGCAGCAGGACGTGTTATTGTCCCTGCCCCAAAGCAGACAGACCAATGGAGAAATGCCACTGAGTCCACGGTAATACTCCACTGCCATTTTACCTTTTTTGCTTGCTAAACTCCCTCCCAACCTTGTGGGGTCCCAGACCCTGGTATTGAGCCTGAGCTGAGATGTCTACACTGCAAATTTACCACCCCACGGCCCAAGCCCCAGGAGCCGGAGCTGGCATGGGGCAGCCCTGGATGTTTCATTGCAGTGTAGACATAGCCTAGCATATGTCTACACTGCCATTAGCACACCCAAGTCACTATTCTCAAACCCTGGGTCAGCTGATTCAGGCTTGTGGGGCTTGTGCGACAGGGTAATAAAATTACAGTGTAGAAACTTGGGCTTGAGCCCAGCCTCTGAGACTCCACAAGGGGTGAGGGTCTCCGAGCCTGGGCTCCAGTCTGAGCCCAAATGTCTACACTGCAGTTTTTTAGCCTCACAACCTGAGCCCCAGGAGCCCAAATCAGATCATCCAGGCCAGCCAGGCCACAGGGATTTTATCTCAGTATAGCTGCACTCTCAGGGTACGTCTACATTGCAATGCAAGCCCAGGGTTAGCAGAAGTCATGTCAGCAGCCCCAACACATAAACCTAAACTATGAGGAAAAGACCCACCCACAAATAAGCTGGGCAGTGTCTTCTCCCTAAGGTTCGTAAGTCCAGCAACCAAAGTCATTTAACATGAGCCATCTCCTCTCTGCACCCCACTCACAGCTGTTGTCCTTAGTCAGTGCAAACCCAGAGGTGCCTCTGTAGAGTTCATCTGCCATCCTGGGTGGAAAAGGGGGAAAATAAGAAGGCACCGTACTCACTATGTTGTCTAGGGACTCACTCACCCCTCCACAGCCACCCTGTCCTAAAGTTGGTCTAACACATAAATTTTAGCATGAGGACTCAGGCCCCAGCCCACTTGGCTTTGGAACCAATGTCCCTGCCTAGCAAGTGCTATTGAATTGAGGGTGAGTCCCTCCATCTGGGTCTGCCAAGCACAGTTCTGCTGCCCTCGATTCACACAACAAGGACAACAACCCTTTATTTCTCCTGTCCCAATAACAAGGAGACTGGGAATCCAACACCAGCCAAAAGTGATCATTTTGGCAAGCAACCCGACATGTTCCCAACATACTGTAAAATCCACATGAAGACTCATACACGAAACCTTGCAAGAAAATCTTCCTGAGGGGTCTGAAGCACCTGCTGCTGGGGGGAAGGAAGGAGCTGTGGGTTGAGATTGAGGGGCACTGGGAATAGGAGGGGGTTGTGGGTTTGGGACAGAGGAGAAGGGTGAAGAGGAGCAGGCTCTGGTTGGGAGTGAGGAGCAGTGAGCATAGGAGGGACTGAGGGTTGGGACTGAGTGGCACTGGGCAAAGAGGGGACATGGGTTTAGGCTGAAGAGTATCCTCATTTGGGGATCCAGCAGAACAGGGGAAGGCAGCAGGTGATTCTAATTCCATAGGGATATTTTGTGTGTGTGCGTGCAGGGGAGGAACATGCTATATGCCCAGAGGCCCTTTATTCCTCCAGCCTGCAAGGACAGAGGGGCTGTCAGGAAGTTGCCCCTTCATCCCCCACACACAAAGGCCCTTCTTAGAAAAGGCAAAATCCTGAAGAGAAAAAACATCAAAGAAGGACTCCAGAAAGACAGATTTTTAGATATAATGAGTAGTTTATTACCTGACCAGGGACTTGAACCCTCAGATTAAAAGTCTGATACTTACCAACTGAGCTAGTCAGACTCACAAACAAATACAGCAAGTTGGTGCAGAGGAGAAACTAGTCAAGGAAACGAAAGCAGGAAACAAAAGGGGAAACCTGCTGCTCTCTCTGGCCTGGTCAACACTACGAGTTTATGTCACATTAACCCTGCATCCGTCCACACAAAGAAGCCCTTTATATTGATATAAAGGGCTCTTAATACCGGTATCTGTACTCCTCCTTGATGACGAGTAGTGCTGAAATCAGTATTGCCATGTCAGATCAGGGTTAGTGTGGCTGCAATTTGACGGTATTGGTCTCTGGGCGCTATCCCACAGTGCACCATTGTGACTGCTCTGGACAGCAATCTGAACTCGGATGCACTGGCCAGGTAGACAAGAAAAGCCCCGGAACTTTTGAATTTCATTTCCTGTTTGCCCAGCGTGGAGCGCTGATCAGCACAGGTGACTATGCAGTCCCAGAATCAAAAAGAGCTCCAGCATGGACTGTTCGGGAGATACTGAAGCTGATCTCTGTATGGGGAGATGAATCTGTTTTTATCAGAACTCCGTTCCAAAAGACGAAATACCAAAACATTTGAAAAAATCTCCAAGGCTATGATGGACAGAGGCCACAATAGGGACTCAACGCAGTGCTGAAACTTAAGGAACTGAGACAAGCGTACCAGAAAGTCAAAGAATGAAATGGACGCTCATGGAGGGAGGGGCGACTGAGGATTGTAGCTATCCCACAGTTCCCGCACTCTCCAAAAACCATTTGAATTCTTGGCTGAGTTCCCAAAGCCTGAAGGGTCAAAAACATTGTCGCGGGTTGTTTAGAGTATATGTCGTTCCCCCGCCTCCTGCCCCCATGAAAGCAAAGGGAAAAAAATCCTCTCTCACCTTTTTTCAGTGTCACTGTATGTCTACTGGATGCCGCTGGCAGATGTGGTGCTGGAGCACTACACAGCAGCATCCCCTTCCCTTCCCTTGCGGACAGCAGACGGTACAGTAGGACAGGTATCCATCATCGTTGTCCCGTGAGTGCTCCTGACTGGCCTCGGTGAGGTTGGCCGGGGGTGCCTGGACAAAGATGGGAATGACTCCCAGGTTCATTCATAGCAGCTGGAGGCTGTGCTCCCCTCCCCCCTTTGATCCCTGCTTGCAGAAGCAATAAAGTCAGTGTTGTTTCAAATTCCTGCATTCTTTATTACTTCATCACACAAATGGGAGGATAACTGCCATGGTAGCCCAGAAGGGGTAGGGGAGGAGGGAAGCAATGGGTAGGGTTGTTGCAGGGGCACCACTAGAATGGCATGCAGCGCATCATTTCTGCAGGACTCTAGGGCTCTGACCCGGAGCGCCCGTTTTGCCCCTCTGGTTCTTTAGTAGGTTTGCCTGATAATCTAGGCAGAACTGACTCTCCATTAGACAAAACTTAAGGAAGAGAATGACCTGGGGAGTCATTCCTATTTTTGTCCATAAGCCCGTGGCCGACCCCATCGAGGCCAGCCAGGAGCACCCATGACAGTAGCAGATGGTGCAGTATAACTGGGTAACTGTCATTGTCAACTTGCAAAGCAGCAGACGGTACAGTAGGGATGGTAACCATCTTTGCTAACTTGCAAAAAGCAAGGGGATGCTGCTTTAGCA